>NC_091117.1:112065000-112187500 GCF_040183065.1 Periplaneta americana
TTGTTACTATCTGTGGAGTTTCCCCAGAATATTATTCCAAAACTCATTACCGAGTGGAAGTATGCAAAGTATATTGTTTTTAAAGTATTGATATTTACTATCTTTTGCATAGATCTAATAGCAAAACAAGCCGAGTGTAGTTTGTGGGTAATTTATTTAATATGATTTTTCCAATTTAACACATTATCGATTTTTAAGCCAAGAAATTTGGTTGTTGTTGTTGTTTCTAATAGGGTTCTATTATTAATTATTGCGCTAGAAATTTGCGACGTTGAATTTGGACAGGATTTAAATTGAATTATGTTAGTTTCGTTACAATTTAATACTAATTTATTGACTGAGAACCAGTCACATATTTGTAGATTCGAATCAAAGTAAGGTTTTTTACATAGTAACGCAAGATACCTATATTGCTAGAAATGATTATTCATTGTTGAATGACTTTTTCTTATATTAATTTGTTCTATTGTCGCGTGACATTTAACTGTTTTAGTTCAGTTGGTAAATTACTATTGAAAAAGCGATACTGATTAGTGTTTAGTTGTTAATTAAGTTTTTAATTTGTTTATTTCAATAATTGAGGAAGGTGCTTTTCTTGTTGAACGCGTCTTTTGACAAAGCGATAAATACACATATTCAAATGCAGGAGGCATTTGCTGAAAAATTCCCAGAAACAACTATGCCTCATCGCAATGCAGTTTGTCGGTTTATTTAGTAATTTATAGATATAGGCTCAGTGTTAGGTGGCGAACGAACTGTGTGGTCGCCTAAACTAAACGAATTGAAGTTATTGAACATTTCTGATTCTATGCTACGAAGTCCATCAAAATCATTGCGTAAGTTCGCACAAGAAGAAGATATCGGGCTTGCCCAACCGCACATAAAGCGGTTCGGAAAATATTAAAGATATTACCCTACAAAGTAACAGCGGTGCAAGAATTGAACTGCGTACATAACAAGCATATCACAAGCAGATCTACAGAAAATGTTTCCCAATAAAATTAAACGGGTTCAGACTTGTATAGTCGCTCGCGGACGTCTTTTTCAACTTCCGTCTTCCCGAACTATTTGTACTTAACAAGATCCATTACCACAGAAACGGAATTCACGGCTAACAGGAATCATACAGTTATATCTGCTAATGATGAAAATGTTGGTAATAGAACGCGGGATATCCTCTTAATTCGTCATGTCTCAAAATACTACAATGTCTGTCTGGAACTTCAACAAAACCCATGTCCATGAATTACAAACGTTTCTACGACAGAAGCATGACTTTCTAAGAACTGAAGGAAATATGCAGAATGTGTGGCATTAATTTAAGACTATAATTTTTAAGGCATTAGTAAAATGTGTACCTTCTAAAATAATGAAGAAAAATCCCGATCCAGAATATTACACTAATCATATTCGCTACTTAACGAAACAGACAAGGCGCGCATTTAGTAAACGTAAGCGAAGCCATGAGCATTGGGATAAATATGTCGAATTATAATTAAAAAACTTGAGTGTGAAAAAGGATAGCTGAGGTAAACTTTCTAAAGAATATTTTAAAAGAAGATGAATGTATCAATTGGAGATAGTTTTATAATTAGGATGTACGCAGGAGAAAAGGAAAAAATGAAAGTGGAGTGTTTTAAGAAATAAAAACGGAGACTTATTCAATTCGTATTTAATTTCGGTTTTCAGTAATAATAATAATAATAATAATAATAATAATAATAATAATAATCAGGGAAAGGATTTATATGTAAATACATATTTACTTATAAAGCTAATATAATTTATATTTTGCATTATCTTTATGTTTCACAATGTGTAGGGTTGAAAAATCCTACTTTTATTTTCCATATTTTTCCATATTTTAGAGTTTAGTACATATTTTCGTTAATTTCCATATATTTTCCATATTTCATATAAAACAGTCCATATTATATTAGGTTTAACAATAAAACAAAACAAAATTCCATTAACTTTTAAAAATACATTTCAACAATAGAGATTTAAACACATGTTCAGTAATCCCTTTAACATCAGAGTTATTTGAAAATTAGCAGTCCTATCAACAATGGGAAAGTAAGTTACAAAACTGTATTAATTTAATTTAAAATTTTTAACAGACTTCAGTTGCAGATGCAGTAAGAGCTAAGGTGGACACTGTACTTTCAAAAAACCCTGGATATGAAGAACTACAAAAGGTTGTTGCTGTGATGAGTGGTGAATCAACAGTGAAGATTAACTTGGACTTATCCCCAGCAGACATTGTGAAATTGAATTATGTACCAGTTACTTCTTGTGACGTCGAACGCTCTTTTAGTCAGTATAAATCTATCCTCAGAGACAATAGAAGAAGATTCACTTTTCAGCACTTGAAAGAAATGTTTGTAACCTATTGTTATGGTAACAGACAATAAAAATTGTGTTTTGTTGAAACTACATTGGAAGATAAGGTACGTCCATTATATTTTTTGTTTAGTTTGATTAAAATGTACCAATATTTAACGTACATAGTCATTTTTTTATAATTTTAAGTCCATATTTAATTCCATATTTTGGTAAAAATCCATATTTAATTCCATATTTTGGTAAAAATAACTACATATATATTTACATATTTCATATATTTTTAGTCCATATAAATCCGTTCCCTGATAATAATAATAATAAAAATAATAATAATTCCGCTGATAAGGTTGGTTGTGTCATAAAGTGTGAATGTGAACGAAATTCGACTTTTAAAATAGTTCCCAAAGAGGTTAGAGAAAGAATAACGAAATTAAAAAATTGAAAGTCTCGAGGTACAGATAGTATTGCTATAGAGATTCTTAAATTAGGTTCCGAAGCCATAATTCCATACTTAATGCATATATTTCAATTTACCATAAACAGTGCGGCTATTCCATGTGACTGGAAATCAGCTATAGTGGTACCCATACATAATGGTGGAAATAATGTAGATGTCGGAAACTACAGAGCGATTAGCCTTACATCTGTCGTATGTAAATTGATGAAGAATTTGATATCGGATTATATTCGTCGTGTTCTAAATGCGAAAGACTGGTTTTACAACCACCAGCATGGTTTTAGGGAAGGCTTCTCTTGTGATAGTCAAATTACGTCGCTGGTTCAGGATCTAACTAAGAGGTAGATTGAGATGGAAGAATCGATGCAGTTGTGATTGATTTTTCGAAAGCATTTGATTTGGCGCCACATGACGTATTAATAGATAAGTTAAGTAAGCTAGGAATAGATAAAAGTGGTGCTATGCTTCCAAGAATTCTTAAAAGTTAGAACCCAGATCACGAAATATCGGAAATTGGAAATGTAAGCTCAGGGGTGCCACAGGTTAGTGTTCTGGGTCCATGACTCTTTATAATATGCGTAAATGACTTATGCCAGAATATTACATCAAATGTAAGGCTATTTGCAGATGACTACATTATCTATAGAAACATTAGAAGTAATTCAGATGTGGATGCTATTCAAACGGACTTGAATAAAATTTATAACTGGGCGTTAATCCATAGGATGAACATAAATGGCTCTAAGTTCGCGTTCAGGAAAATTATGCAAAAAATTGTCAAAAAGTTCGCTGTTTAACAATTTTGTTGCGTCTAGGTAGCTTAAAGATTGGAAACGATGAGTAGTTTCCTGAATTATACGGTTACATACCTTCTTGGCATCAATTTTCTGGGATTCAATTTTCCGTCGCTTGCTGACTGATTCAGGAGGAACCTCAAAAAACTGGTAGATGGCAGCAGCAGTCGAACATTTGAATTACCAAATACATTTTACATAGTTACGAGTTCCTCCACAAACAAGCATTCTTTCCTTACGCTTTACTTTTGCAATCTCGAAGCTGTGTTGTGCTGAAGCTGACTACAGCACTTCCCCGCGTAAAAATAGCCAATCAGAGCAGTTATTTCAGCTTCGCACATGCGCATTAACTGACTACATTTTCATGTAAGTTTTGAGTAGCACAACGAACCCCATGAGGCACCAAAGAGCGAAGAGCGAAGACTAAACACTCCATAACGCGTCATGAACATAACAACGGGAAATTGTCAAATGGCAGATCAAATACTATGGTATTGCAAACACTTTATTTGAGCAAAAATTATCATTGTGCTGTAGCACTGTGCACATAAGGACAGGCCGTCCCTGGTCAACAGCTATACTGTACTGAACAAAGGAATGTTAAAGACATAACTTGGAGTTCTATACGGAAAATCCGACTTCCGAAATATAGATGGCTGTTCAATTGTTACAAAACATAGTCTCCAACAATTCAAGGGATCCATTCTGTGAAGTAACGAAGTTGTTAAATATTTTGGTTACAACACCAATGACCACTGCTGAGCCAGAAATATGTTTTTCTTGCTTGAAACGCACAAAAACGTTTTTAAGGAGCACTATATCCCAGGATCGCCTCACTGCTCTTGCAATACTGTCAATAGAAAAGAGTATAATGTCCAGGATGGAGGGGTTTAACGTTTAACACCAGGATAATTGACAAGTTCTGTAGTAGGAAGGAAATCCATATTTCGTCACTAGGCGAGTCCCAAATTAAGATAAATGCATATAAGTGTATACAGTAGGCCGATATAGAGATTGTAGCACACTCATAATTATGACCACCAGCCGCTACTGGTACTGTCCATAGCGTCTGATCTAGTCAGCACTGATTATGGGTTGAAAGAAACTTTCTTTCATACCATGGCATGATTGTGACTATAATAGTATTTAAATTCATTAATGTGTCACATCAACGGTCGTGCATACGTCACCAAACATCGTAAGATGAAGATTACATTTGTAAAAGTTTCTTTCAACCCATAAGCAGTGCTGACTAGATCAGACGCTATGGCCAGTACTCTATAACAGAGTCGCTAGTATGAAAGCATAATTCTCAAGCCTCTGCAGTGAGACGAACTCGATAGCTCAGTGGTAGAGCGCCTGATCGGAGAACAGGAAGTCGCAGGTTCGATTCCCGCTTGAGGTTGTGATCTAATATGTTACAAAAATGAAAAATTTAGTTGTCAGAACTGTACAGAAATTCCTCAACATGAAAGAAGGCAATAAGGGTCTCGTAGGCTACCACTAGCCCAGCCGGCCACTCCTAGTTAGCTGGAAGCGGGTGGATAAACAAAGTCATAAAATTTAACGTGTCTGATGGGTCCAAGATTTCCGCGATCGTGAAATTGTATTCGACACATGATAGGGTTAATAGGATTATTCTCTTCACTTCAATCGGTTCTGTTTCGAGAATAAAATTGTATGGCATAGTATTTCCATATTTCGGTCTTATCTACTGTAGTTCAAAGTTGCAAAGAATTTACGGTAGCAGCATACTGTATTTAGAATTAAACTACAGTAATACCACAGTCTAGTATATACAGTCATGAAGCTCAATACGTAGTAAATATGCATCCATAGATAGTTGTTAACCACAAGGATCGTTACTATCGCTTCATTACCGACAATGCTAAATAGTACCTGCACAGTCTATTGTTCCTAGCAGCCTCATAAACTCAAGCTTCGTGACTGTATATACTAGACTGTGGTAATACATTTAATTTAAAGCGTGAAGGGATACATAATGCATGTTATAAATTTACTGTTAGATTGGGGAGCCTCCCTCCCAATAAAGGACACCTCCCAGATTCGGACACATTGTTACGTTCCTTCGATGTCCGTAAATGAGAGGTTTCACTGTATTCACTTTCTGAGGCGTACCTAAGTAAAAGTTTGTTTTACAGAACCATGAGGAATGACGAGAAATAACAAACACAATGTAAGTTTTCTCCATAAACTTCTTATGGGCACTGAATTTTTTTATTTAAAGCCTAAATTCTGTACGACAGTGTGCAGAGAAAACCACTGCCGTGGTAGATATCCGGATCTGATAGAGAAGTTGGCAGCTCTCTTTTTAACGTAGGATTCTCTCCCGTCGACAATAAAAAATATGGATTTCGCCTCATTGCACCCTCCTGGAAGATACCTAAATTCCTCACTCGCTTTTCCACTTCATTTTCCTTTCCCGGGGCTTCAAGTCTGGAAGGAATCTCTTTGCTCATATTATGTGAATTTGTCCTTTCCTATTTTAACAGCGGTGTCGGGAGCCCCTGCAGTTCTATTTACCACCTGATGCACCGAAATAAAATGCTAACCGTTGACTTTTAAGACATCTGGCTACTACGCACTAGCTGCAAAACAGTCGGCAACGCCGACGTGGTAGCGTGGACTTGATTGGCTGGTTTGAGTGTTTACCATGGTGACATGACGCTGTGAAACTCACTTTCTAAGTGTTTGTATTTTGACAAATAAGTAGGCGTAATGGTATTCGGTTTGTGTTCTAATTATTCGTTTCTGTGATTTTAAAAGTAGTTAATAATGGATTCGAGTTCAGATTCCGACGCTACAATGGTGTCAGAAAGTAAGATTAAAAAATACACATACAGTACAAAATATAATACCGAATGGGAGAAAGACCCGGTATTTAGTATTTTGTGGTTATAGAAAAGCAAGAAAGGACCTTACTATGCTTATTGTTGTGCATGTGATTGTGATTTGATCGTTTCATCAGGGAAAGATGATCTCAAGAAACACGCGACAGATAAAAACACTTAAGTAAATGCACTGGAGCTAAAAAAAACAAATGCAAATTAGTGATATTCCGAGCATTAGTGTCAAAACAAAACAATGAAACGGTTAAGGGAAGTGAGATACGTCTTGCAAGTTTTGTGACTGAACATGATATATCCCTAGTAGTTGATACAGCGTCGTTAAATAACCAACTTAAAAAAACGTGATATACCAATTCGAGTCATAGAACATTTACCAAAACTCATTCAAGCTGTGTGTTCAGATTCAGAAGTTGCTAAGCACCTACAATGTGGGAGTACAAAACTGACGGGATCATAAATCACGTCACAGGGAAAGAAAGTTTAAATTAGCTGATTGAATTGTTTAAGAAAAATCAATTTTCTCTCATTCTCGATGAATCCACCGATAAGGGCTGCATTAAGCATTTATGTATGGTAGTACGTGTAATGGGCAAGGGTGACAAAATAATGGACGCCTTTCTTAGACTTATTTCGGTTACTAGTGCCACTAGTAAATTTAGTCTATTTTTAGTAAGGTTGGCACTATTGCCTATATCGTCCCGCTCTCTGTGGCATGCCCTCAGGCTGATGGTGAGTCTAGCCTCCCCGACCCTCCTCACTGTCGACAACCTGTTCCCACAACTCCATCCACTTGTCTGTCATCCTTCCCAACCCCTCTATTATCTACCTCTCAGCTGTTAAAGCAGTCTTTCTCACCTGACCCCAAATCTTTGAAAATAGCACACTTGAATTGTCAAAGCATAATTCCACACTTCCAGGAATTCTCTTCTATTTTTACTAATATAGATTACTAATATAGATGTCCAATGTATTCTTGGAACATGAAACTTGATATTTATTCAAAAGAACCAAACATCAGTGATATTAAAGAAATAGTTTCCGTAAATGTTGAGAAGGTAATTGACCTTAAAACGACCCGGCATATTAAGAAAAAAGAGGAACGTAAGGTGAAGGAACAAACGAGACTGGAGGTGAGTGAGAGTAATTGCGATGAGGTGTCAACTGAGTATCCGATAAATATTGCATCTGAAAACAGATCAGAATTAGAAGGTGGGGAAGGAAATAAAAGTAGAATGAAACCAACAACCTGAATAAAGAAAAATCAAATGACACTGCATCTTCCAAACATGGCAAGAGAATGTGATCGACGTGGCCTTTGAGATCGAGTAGCCGCCTATATTGCTAGTGCTCTTTAGCAAGACATTGGTGCTGGATATGATAGTTACATAAGTAGGGTAAGGTTGCGTATATCGCACCACTTTAGCATTTATAATTTTTATTGAACAATACAATTTTTATTTTCTGCATTCCTTTACAGAAATACATTCCCAGAACATTTACCTTTCATGTAAAAAATAATCTTTGAATTTGATTTTATACTTTGAAGTAGAATGGCATTTTCGAAACACTTGTCAGTGGTGCCATTTAGGCAACTATTTCCTAAATAGCATCTGCGGTTTCTTAAATCGCACCTCTTTAACTGCAGGGAACAGGATGAAGAAAAGCTTTTAATATTGAACATATTGAACAGTATTTAATATGAATAATGTAATAAATGCAAGTTACAAGCTCATTGAAATTAATGAAAGAGAGTAACGCATGTTCAAACGAAATTGAAAAAAAAATTGAGCATAAATTACCTAACATTTCAACTTCCTGAATGCGTTTTTTATTGCTACACATTTGCCATGTGCTTCACCAGGCAGTTCAAAATGTAAACTGCGTCACCTTTTCTCCACGATTATCTCGAAGCCACCTAAGAACTGCTTCATGATTTAGCTGTCTGAAATGGTTTGAAGATAGAAACATCTAAAGGCTGGGCCTCTGAGTATTATGAATCAGCGCAAACAAATAACGATCCTGGAAGAACACAAGTTGATAATGTAGGATGCACTGTTTGACGTTTAAAAATTTTCATAGGTGGCACAAAATATCTGGTGCGCTTGTACAACACACACTTGTTCTATTAACGCCCTTTTCACCACTTGATATTGCACCCACCTCATGCACTCCTCGTTCAGTTACAATTTTTGGGCCTTCTTTTATACGGCTAGAATTGCTACAGTTGCTCATATCGCACCGGTGCGAATTAGGCACCTACAAAGTGGTGCGAATTAAGAAACTACGTCATAAGTTATTATTTCCTTCATTCTAGCCTATAATCACCACATGTTCGAAAATTGTACTAAGTTGAATGTTCTTTAATATTTCTTTTAACCAATAACATCTTAAGATTATGGATTCCTTTGCAAACAAATCCGTTATTTAGTTACAAAATGTTAGCTAAATATACATCCACCTGAGCGATTATATTAAATACTCTATCACCACGTTGCTAGCACAAAGAAGTGGCAGAAATCAAGTGACATGGTGGAAGTTCATATGGTAGATTGTAACAATACCACTAGATGCTACACTACTACAGTAACTTGTTTTAAACTAGCAGTGGTGCCATTTAGGAAGCGGTGCGATTTATGCTACTCTACCCTAATGTTACCGATCGTAGTGAAGTACACAGAGAAAGGAAGAAGTTTAGACAGGAAGCTATGGAAAGATTTGGTTAAAATTACAGCTCTCTTAATGGGTTTTACTTCGATGGAAGAAAAGACCTTACAACAGTTCAAATTAAGAAGGGTTACAAGTTCCATGCATCTACTCAATTGGAAGATCATTACACACTTGTTCAAGAACCAGATTCAAGATACATAGGTAACATTACAGTTCCAAGTGGTGAAACAAAAATTATCTTACAAGAGACGTTATCATTTTTCCATAAACGAACATTTCCTTAGATAAAACCTCAAAGTAATAGGATGTGATGGAACAAATGTAAACACTGGAGTCAACGGTGGAGACATACGACTATTGGAAGTGGAACTAAATCGGCCTTTGCAATGGTTTATTTGTCGTCTTCATACTAATTACCTTCCTTAAGATATTTATTTCACAGATTGAATGGTAACACAGTAAGCCCAACGTTTCTGCCTAGGCCAATTTGGAAAGCAATAAAGAAATGTGAAGATCATCCCCTTGTAAAATATAATTCTATAAAGGTGGAGAATTTCCCACACATAGATGAAGAAGTATCACCACGGCATGGCGCGTCCTCAGGTTGCGGAAAGAGGAGACTGCCTCCAGATATGGAGGGTAGCTGCGAATATATTGAATAAGCAGTCGTGGACAGCCGATAAGGGGTGATCCTCTAGCTTGGGAGTTGGGCGAAGGGCTAACAACCCATCACCGTAAAAAGCAGCCTGTTACGGAACCTAACAATAAGCCTCGGAATGGGACTGATTCTCCGGCACGACCACAGCAAAGGAATAAGGTTGTAAGATTTGGTACATGGAACGTAACTAGTCTTTATAGAACAGGAGGGGTAACATTAGTAGCAAAAGAACTCGCCAGATATAGAATAGACTTCGTGGGAGTACAAGAGGTTAGGTTAGATGGGAATGGCATATCACAAATAGGCGATTACTTGTTGTATTATGGAGAAGGAAACATTAGTCACCAATTAGGAACGGGATTCTTTGTACATAAAAGAATGAAATCTGCAGTAAAAAAGGTCGAATTTATCAGTGACAGGTTATCGTATTTAGCACTTAAGGGTAGATGGTGCGATATCGTAGTTATAAATGCTCACGCCCCTACAGAAGACAAAAGACGACCACATGAAAGATAGCTTCTATGAGGAATTGGAACAGACATTTGATCAGTTACCTAGATATCACATGAAAGTTTTATTGGGGGATTTCAACGCTAAAGTAGAACAGGAGGATATTTTTAAACCAACAATTGGAAAAGAGAGCCTACAAGTAAGTAGTAATGACAATGGAGTTAGGTTAGTCAATTTTATCACATCAAAAAATTTAATTGTCAAGAGTACAACATTCCCTCTTAAGGATATACATAAATATACTTGGACTTCTCCAGACGGAATGACACACAACCAAATAGATCACATCTTGATAGATAAACGAAGACATACTAGTATAGTAGACATTCGAACTTTCAGGGGGGCAGACTGTAATTCTGACCATTATTTGGTAATTGGAGAATTAAGAGAAAGACTATCAGTAGCCAAGCGAGTAGAGCAACAAGCTAACATTAGTAGATTCAATATTCTGAAATTAAAGGACGAGGAAACTAAGCAACGTTATCAGGTTGAAATTTCAAATAGGTTTGCTGCTTTAGCAACTTCCGACGAAGCTGAGAAAGAGTTAGATGTTAACAGAGCGTGGGACAATATCCGAGATAATATCTAAATTGCAGCTGTGCAGCGCATAGGTTATCATGAAGCTAAGAAAAAGAAACCATGGTTTTATGAAGATTGTTGCATTGCAGTAGAAAGAAGGAAACAGGCAAAATTGAAATTCTTACAGGATCCAGTTGAGGAGAAGAGAGATAATTATTTCAATGAAAGACGGGAAGCAAGTCGTACACTTAGGAATAAAAAGAGAGATTACTTGAAGGAAAAACTGAATGAGGTAGAAACAAATAGTAAGAATAAAAACAGTCGAGATTTATATAAGGGTATAAAGGAATTTAAAAATGGATATCAGGCAAGGGTAAACCTAATCAAGGATGAAAATGGTGACTTGCTTGCAGACTCTCATTCAATCCTTAAGAGATGGAAAAACCATTTTGGGCAACTATTAAATATATATAGGCCAAGTAGAAATAATCGGGACGAAATTGAAATACAAACTACTGAGCCATTTATACCGGAACCCACACCTTCTGAAGTCGAAATTGGGATATAAAATATGAAAAAGTACAAGTCTCCAGGTATTGATCAAATTCCAGCAGAATTAATACAAGAGGGTGGAAGCGTATTATCTAGCGAAATTTATAACTTGTACTTGCAAATTGGGAAAGGAAATTGTACCAGAACAATGCAAGGAGTCCATAATCGTACCTATTTTTAAGAAGGGGGACAAGACTAACTGTAGTAACTTTCGAGGAATATCACTTTTGTTAACGTCGTACAAAATTTTGTCGAATATCCTTTTGAGAAGATTAACTCCATATGTAGGTGAAGTTATTGGGGTTCATCAGTGTGGTTTCAGGAGTAATAGATCGACTATTGATCAGATTTTTTATATTCGACAGATATTGGAGAAAAAATGGGAGTATAAGGGTACAGTACATCAGTTATTCAAAGATTTCAAAGAGGCGTATGACTCGGTTAAGAGAGAAGTTTTATATAATATTCTTATTGAATTTGGTATTCCCAAGAAACTAGTTCGATTAATTAAAATGTGTCTTAGTGAAAGTTACAGCAGAGTCCGTATAGGCCAGTTTCTATCTTATGCTTTCCCAATTCACTGCGGGCTAAAGCAGGGAGATGCACTATCACCTTTACTTTTTAACTTCGCTCTAGAATATGCCATTAGGAAAGTTCAGGATATCACAGAAGGTTTGGAATTGAACGGGATACATCAGCTTCTTGTCTATGCGGATGACGTGAATATGTTAGGAGAAAATCCACAAACGATTAGGGAAAACGCGGAAATTCTACTTGAAGCAAGTAAGGAGATAGGGTTGGAAGTAAATCCCGAAAAGACGAAGTATATGATTATGTCGCGTGATCAGAATATTGTACGAAATGGAACTATAAAAGTTGGAGACTTATCCTTCGAAGAGGTGGAAAAATTCAAATATCTTGGAGCAACAGTAACAAATATAAATGACACTCGGGAGGAAATTAAACGCAGAATAAATATGGGAAATGCCTGTTATTATTGGTTGAGACGCTTTTGTTATCTAGTCTGCTGTGAAAAAATCTGAAAGTTAGAATTTATAAAACAGTTATATTACTGGTTGTTCTGTATGGTTGTGAAACTTGGACTCTCACTTTGAGAGAGGAACAGAGATTAAGGGTTTTTGAGAATAAGGTTCTTAGGAAAATATTTTGGGCTAAAAGGGATGAAGTTACTGGAGAATGGAGAAAGTTACACAACGCAGAGCTGCACGCATTGCATCCTTCACCTGACATAATTAGGAACATTAAATCCAGACGTTTGAGATGGGCAGGGCATGTAGCACGTATGGGCAAATCCAGAAATGCATATAGAGTTTTAGTTGGGAGGTCAGAGGGGAAAAGACCTTTCGGGAGGCCGAGACGTAGATGGGAGGATAATATTAAAATGGATTTGAGGGAGGTGGGATATGATGGTAGAGACTGGATTAATCTTGCTCAGGATAGGGACCAATGGCGAGGTTATGTGAATGGCACTGTACTTCCGGGTTCCTTAAAAGCCAGTAAGTAAGATGAAGAATTAATATCTGATCTATGTACAGACTAGAAATACCTGTATGATGTTTGTCAAGTTTCATTAACTGTGTTTGTGTCACAGAATTATCACTACGGAAACCAGGATCAGTCGTTCATTCCAGATGGTTGACTACAGCAAGCAGGGTATTGAGACTCTACATGAGTACAGAAAAACCTTCCGAGAAACGCAAATACTTGCAACATATGTAATTAAAGGATATGCAACAGTCTGATTTTCCAATAAAATGAAACCAAAGTCAACAGAAGGTTCACGTCACCTCTGGAAATTGATAAATGTGTCTCAATATTTACCTAAAGAAATAAAGGTCATTATTGAGCCAGTTATTCAGAGAAATAGATTCTTTGTTCATTCTGAAAACATTCTTTTATCGAAGATAACTGATGACAGAAGAGACATTGAGCAGCTAACACTCAGAAGGATTATAGCAGCAAGACATTCACCTCATTCTTCTTCAAGTGTAAGAATGTTCCGTGTTCCAGAACTGAATTTTTAAGATAGGGATTACACTGAACTCATTCACTGGCAAGAAACAGAGACACAAACTACTGGTAACAAAGAATGTAGAAGAAGAAATATTAGATGTAATTCATTCCCGAAAGGAGATAAAGAATGGGATACTAAAATTTCCATGTCATACTCGAGCGACTAAGATTTATGTTCACCTTATAACAGAAACCGCCAAAAGTGTTTGTGGGAAAGACAGTCGACATGGTTTTGTTCTTGCAGGATTACAATCAAGGTCACTGATGAAATCATTCAATACAAAGTCTGATTATATGATACTCCTTGAAATTTGGAAAATAAGTTGCTAAACATTACACAAATTGTTTCACTAACTAAATATGTTATAATATATTCACTTACTCATTTATAATATCCACGTTTGTCCAAGAGATGTCATAAGGATATAATTATTTCATTTAAATTGAAGGATTCTTTAATTTTTTTAAAGTGGGTGTTTACCTAAATTGTACCTAACTAGTAATTATTTAAATTAATATTTGTAGGCTAAGTGAGGTGTTTAAAATGACTTGAAATATACTTCAAAATAGTAATTTGTAGATTATTATCGAAAAATGTTTAATCGTTTGATTTTCCGATATTTGTTGTATACTTCACAGCGCTTGGGGCGCATCAAAGAATTGAGATAGAAACTTGAGATCTTGAATGAATAATAGCTACATCAATACACAACTTTTTCAGACCATACCGATTTGAATTTCAACAAAAAAATTATTATTATTATTATTATTATTATTATTATTATTATGAGTATTATTATTATTATTATTATTATTATTATTATTATTATATTGATTCCATGTAATGTGGGTCCCTATCACCACGGCATGGCGCGTCCTCAGGTTGCGGATAGAGGAGACGGCCTCCAGATATGGAGGGTAGCTGCGAATATATTGAATAAGCAGTCGTGGACAGCCGATAAGGGGTGGTCCTCCAGCTTGGGGGTTGGGCGAAGGGCTAACAACCCATCACCGTAAAAAACAGCTTGTTACGTATCCCTATAATAAGCCTCGGAATAGGACTGATTCTCTGGCACGACCACAGCAAAATGCATATAGAGTGTTAGTTGGGAGACCGGAGGGAAAAAGACCTTTAGGGAGGCCGAGACGTAGATGGGAGGATAATATTAAAATGGATTTGAGGGAGGTGGGATATGATGATAGAGACTGGATTAATCTTGCACAGGATAGGGACCGCTGGCGGGCTTATGTGAGGGCGGCAATGAACCTTCGGGTTCCTTAAAAGCCATTTGTAAGTAAGTAAGTAATTATATTGATTAATGAAGTCTCCTATTGAATTAATCTTACGTTTCAATTATGGAATTAATTCAATTTTGCAAATCTATAAATTATGCAAATCTCTACAAAGATTTATAATATATACACATGAAGGAATGAAATGCTATGAGATGAAAATTATTACTAAAATACAATCTTATATTTCAATTAACAAGTTTCTTTGAATGAATACTATATTATAACCTAAGCAAATAAAAAATCCTTATATTCATCAGAATGTTGTTTAAATTTCTGTGGGTTGGTATCTCTGAAGACGTTACACAGTTTCCTGTTAAACAATATTGTTACAAGGAGTTTCTAAATATTATACAACACATTTATAGTGAATCTAGTTTAGATTATTATGCTAATTATTTCTATCAACTGTTATTTTAAATATTAATAGCAAAATATATAAGAAAAAAAATTTGAAAGAAAAATAATATTTCAGTTGATATATACAAATTTTATCATATGTTCGGACTACAAATCTTTTGAACGTACTTTACATATCTCATAAAATCTTGATAAGAGCATTTATTTCGGAACACTTGTATTGGTGGGGAGTACTTGGTATCGCACCTGTCTAATCGACAAACTAGTTCAAAACGTTGCAGTTCAAATTTGTGACACTCAAATAACAAATGTTGGACTGAATAATTTCAAGGGAAAAATTGTTCCGTGGCCGGGTATCGATCCCGGGACCTCTGGTTGAACGTACCAGCGCTCTACCAACTGAGGTACCCGGGAACTCCACCCGAAACCGTCTCAAATTTTTCCCTTTATATCCACACAACTCTCGTGGGCTGACGAAACGCCAGAGACCCATATCGAGTGCACACAACCTCTGTGATTTAGAATTGTGGTTTTCTGTTAACGTACACAGTGACGTATATATTATGCAAAGCTAATTTCTCAGGTAAAGCAGATTTGAATAAGTTCAAGGGAAAACAATATCTAATGGAAAATCGGAACGAGTGATAGAATACTGTTCAATAACGCATATTAAACACAATCGGTTGGAATTTGTAGTTTTTATTAACGTTTATGCAAAAGACGCGTTTCTAGCTTGGGAAACGACGATTTTGTCACTTTTTACTATTTACACTAACAAACACATAATTCTCTGGACGCGAACATGAATATTTTTATAGAAATACGTGCGTACACACGAATTTTATATATTTTCAAGAAATCAAAAAATCCGATGGGATTTGTAGTTTTCATTCATGTTTATCAAGCTTAATTTGTCGCAAAAACAGAATTTTCAGAAAAATTTTGTTTCAGTGGAATATCGAAACGAGAGATAGAATGCTGTTTATTAACCCTTATTAAACACTTTCTGAAACAATTAGCACAATCGGTTGAAATTTGTAGATTTTATTAACGTTTATACAAAAATTGCTTTTCTAGCTCGAGAAACGACGATTTTCTAACTTAAGAGGATTTACACTACCAAACATATAATTCTCCGAACGCGATCATGAAACATTTCATAGAAATACGTGCGTACACAAGAATTTGACATTTTTAAAGAAAATTAGAAAAATTCCGATGGGATTAGTTTTTTTTTTCATGTTTATGCAGCTTAAAATCTCGCAAAATCTAAATTTTAAGAATAAATTAGTTTGAGTGGAAAATCGAAACGAGAGGCAGAATAATGTTTAATAATGCATTTTAAACAACTTCGTAAAAAATTAGCACAATCGGTTGGAGCTTGAAGATGTTATTAAAGTTTCTACAAAACACGCGTTTCTAGCTCGAGAAACGGCGATTTTGCCACTCTTTGTTTGAGTTGAAAGTCGAAACGAGTGTTATAATTCTGTTTAATAACACATAAAAAAACACTTTCTGAAAGAATTAGCACAATCGGTTGGAATTTGTAGATTTTATTAACGTTTATATCAAAGAAACGTTTCTAGCTCAAGAAACGACGATTTTGCAAGTTTTACGGTTTACACTAACAAGCATATATTTCTCCGGACGCGAAAATGAAACTTTTGATGGAGATACGTGCGTACACACGAATTTAACGTTTTTAAAAGAAATTAGTTAACTCAGATGGGATTTGTAGATTTTATTCATGTTTATCAAGCTTAAAGTCTCGCAAAAACTAAATTTTTAGAAAAAATTTGGTTCAGTCGAAAATCGAAACGAGTGATAGAATACAGCTTAATTGCGCATATTAAACATTTTCTGAAAGAATTAGCGAAATACATTGGAAATTGTCGATTCGATTATTATTAATACAATAGACGGTTTTCTAGCTCCATGTACGACGATTTTGCCACTTTTTTACGGTTTACACTAATAAACATATTTATTCGTACGCGAACATGAATCTTTCGATAGAAGTACGTGCGTAGACACAAATCTAACATTTTTTAAGAAATTAGAAACATCGGGTGAGGTTTGTAGTTTTTATTCATGTTTATCAAGCTTAAAATCTCGCAAGAACTACATTTTCAGAAAACATTTGTTAGAGTGCAAAATCGAAACGAGTGATAGAACAGTGTTTAATAACGCATATTACACATATTCGCAATGAGTAAGTTCAATCTCATGGAATTTGTAGATTTCTAGCTCGAGAAAGGATAATTGTGCCACTTTTTAAGATTTACACTGACAAACACATATTTCTCTGAATGCGAACATGAATATTTTGATAGAAATACGTGCGTACACAAGATTTTAACATTTCTTTTTAATTTGAAAAATCCGATGTCATTTGTAATATTTATGCACATTTATGAGGCTTAAAATCTCGCAAAAACTATAATTTTAGAAAAATTTTGTGTGAGTGGAAATTCGAAACGAGTGGTAGAATACAGTTTAATAACGCATATCAAACACTTTCTGAAATAATTAGCGCAATCGGTTGGAATTTGTAGCTTTTATTATCGTTTATACAAAAGACGTGTTTCTAGCTCGAGAAACGTATATTTTCCAACTTTTTACGATTTACACTAACAAACACATATTTCTACGGAAGCGAACATCAATCTTTTGATAGATATACCTGCGTACACACGAATTTAATAAAACCTACAAATTACAACCGATTGAGCATATCCTTTCAGAAAGTGTTTAATATGCATTATTAAACAGTATTATATCACTCGTTTCGATTTTCCACTGAAACAAAATTTTTCTACAAATTTAGTTTTTGCGAGATTTTAAGCTATATAATCATGAACATAAACTACAAATCCCCTCGGATATCTCTAGATTCTCAAAAAAAAAGTCAAATTCGTGTGTACGCACGTAATTCTATCAAAAGGTTCATGTTCGCGTCCAGAAAAGTATGTGTTTGTTAGTGTGAATCGTAAAAAGTGGAAAAGTCGACGTTTCTCTAGCCAGAAATGCGTTTTTTCTATATTCATTAATAAAACCTACAAATTCCAACCGAATGTGCTAATTCTTTCGGAAAGTGTTTAATATGCATTATTAAATAGTATTCTGTCACTCGTTTCGATTTTCCACTCAAACCAAATTTTTCTAAAAATTTAGTATTTGCGAGATTTTAAGCTATATAATAATATGGATATAGTATCCTTAAGAAATGTCAAAATCGTGTGTACGCACGTATGTCTATCAAAAGATTCATGTTCTCGTCCAGAAAAATATATGTTTGTTTGTTTAAATTGTAAAAAGTGGAAAAATCGACGTTTCTAGAGCTAGAAATGCGTTTTTTTTATGTATCCTATAATAAAACATACAAATTCCAATCATTGTGCTAATTCCATAAGAAAGTGTTTAATGCGCATTATTAAACAGTATTCTATCACTCGTTTCGGTTTGCCACTCAATCAAAATTTTTGTAAAAATTTAGGTCTGCTAGATTTTAAGCTATATAAACATGAATAAAAACTACACATCCAATTGGATTTGTCTGGTTTCTTAAAAAATGTTACATTCCTGTGTGAGCACGTATTTCTATTAAAGGATACATGTTCGCTTTTCACTTCCCCTGAAATATGTATTTGGTAGTGTAAACCGTAAAAAGTGGAAAAATCGTCGTTTCTCGAGCTAGGAATGCGTTTTTTGTATAAACAATAATAAAACCTACAAATTCAAACAGATTGTGGTAATTCTTTCAGAGTGCTTAATTTGCACTAATAAGAAGTATTCTGTCACTCGTCTCGATTTTCCACTCAAACAAAATTTTCCAAAAATTAAGTTTTGCGAGATTTTAAGCTATATAATCATGAATAAAAACAACAAATCCCAACGGAATTCTCTAGTTTCTTAAGGGAATGTGATATTCGTGTGTACGCACTTATTTCTATCAATAGATTCATAATCACGTCCAGAAAATTCAGTGTTTGTTAGAGTAACTCGTAAAAAGTGGAAAAATCGTCGTTTCTCGAGCTAGAAATGCGTTTTTTGTATAAACATTAATAAAACCTGCAAATTCCCACCGATAGTGCTAATGCTTTCAGAAAGTTTTTTAATATGCATATCTATACAGCATTATTTCTTTCGTTTCGATCTTCCACTCAAACAAAATTATTCTAAGAATTTAGTTTTTTCGAGATTTTAAGCTATATAATCACGAATAAAACCACAAATCCCATCGGAATTCTCTACTTTCTTAAAACAATCTCAAATTCGTGTTTACGCACGTATTTCTATCAGAAGATTCATGTTCGCGTCCGGAAAAATCAGTGTTTGTTAGAGTAACTCGTAAAAAGTGGAAAAATCGTCGCTCCTCGAGCTACAAATGCGTTTTTTGTATAAACATTAATAAAACTTGCAAATTCCTACCGACTATGCTAATTCTTTCAGAAAGCATTTAATATGCATTTTTTTATAGTTTTTTTATCATTCGTTTCGATTTAACACTCTAACAAATCTTTTCTTAATATTTAGTTTATGCGAGATTTTAAGCTATATAATCATGAAAAAAAACTACAAATCCCAACAGAATTCTCTACTTTCTTAAAACAATGTCAAATTCGTGTGTACGCTCGTATTTCTATCAAAAGATTCATGTTCGCGGGCAGAAACATATGTGTTTGATAGTGTAAATTATAAAAAGTGAAAAATCGTCGTTTCTCGACGTAGAAATTCGTTTTTAGTGTAAACATTATTAAAAACTTCAAATTCCAACCGACTGTGCTAATTCTTAAAGAAAGAGTTTAATATGCACTATTATACAGTATTCTATCACTCGTTTCTATATTCCACTCTAACAAAATTTTTCTAAAATTCAGTTTTTGCGAGATTTTAAGCTATATCGTCATGAATAAAAACTACAAATCCCAACGGAATTCTATTGTTTATTAAAAGAATGTGATATTCGTGTGTACGCACGTATTTCTATCAAAAGATTCATGTTCGCGTCCCGAAAAATATGAGTTTGTTAGTGTAAATAGTAAAAAGTAAAAAAATCGTATTTTTTCGAGCTAGAAATGCGTTTTTTCTGTAAACATTAATAAGAACCTACAAGTTCCAACTGATTGTGCTAATTCTTTCAGAAAGTATTTAATATGCATTTTTGTACAATATTCTATCACTCGTTTCGATTTTTCACTCAAACAAAATTTTTTTAACAATTTAGTTTTTGAGAAAATTCTATAGGCTACTATATAATCATGAATAAAAAACTACAAATTCCAACGGAATTCTATAGTTTTTTAAACAATCAGATATTGGTATGTTGGCACGTATTTCTATGAAATGATTCATGTTCTTCTCCAGAAAAATATGTGTTTTTAGTGTAAACCGTAAGAACTGGAAAAATCGTCGTTTCTCGAGTTAAAAATGCGTTTTTTTGTGTAAACATTAATAAGACCTTCAGATTCCAACCGATTGTGCTAATTCTTTCAGAAAGTGATTAACATCCATTTTTAAACAGTACTCTAACACTGGTTTCGATTTTCCACTCAAACTAAATTTTTCTCAGAAATTAGTTTTTGCGAGATGTTAAGCTAAGTAATCATGAATAAAAGCTACAAATCCTAACGGAATTCTCTAGTTTCGTTATAGAATGTGATATTCGTTTTAACGCACGTATGCCTATTAAAAGATTCATGTTCGCGTCCAAAAAAATATGAGTTTGTTATTGTAAATCGTAAAAAGGTAGAAAAATCGTCGTTTCTCGACCTAAAAAAGCGTTTTTCCTATAAGCATTAATAACACCCGCAAATTCCAACCGAGTGTGCTAATTCTTTCAGAAAGTGTTTAATATGCTTTTTCATACAGTATTGTCTCAGTCGTTTCGATTTTCCTCTCAAACAAATTTTTTTCTAAAAATTTAGTTTTTCGAGATATTAAGCTATACAAACATGAATACAAACCACAAATCCCATCGGAATTCTCTATTTTGTTAAAACAATGTGATAATCGTGTGTACGCACGTATTTCTATCAAAAGATTTATGTTCGCGTCCTGAAAATTATGAGTTTGTTAGTGTAAATCGCAAAAAGTGGAAAAATCGTCGTTTCTCGAGCTACAAAAATCGTTTTTTGTATAAGCATTAATAAAACCTGCAAATTCCAACCGATTGTGCTAATTCTTTCAGGAAGTGTTTAATATCCTTTTTCATACAGTATTGTCCCACTCGTTTCGATTTTCCTCTCAAACAAAATTTTTCTACAAGTTTAGTTTTTCGAGATGTTAAGCTATATAAACATGAACAAAAACCACAAATCCCATCGGAATTCTCCAGTTTCTTAAAACAATGTGATAATCGTCTGTACGCACCTATTTCTATCAAAAGATTGCTGTTCGCGTCCACAGAAATATGAGTTCATTAGTGTAACTCGTAAAAAGTGAAATAATCGTCATTTCTCGAGCTATAAATACGTTTTTTGCATAAACATTAATAAAACCTGCAAATTTCAAACGATTGTGCTAATTCTTTCACAAAGTGTTTAATATGCATTTTTAACAAAGTTTTTCTAAAAATGTAGTTTTTGCGAGATAGCTATATAATCACGAATAAAAACTACAAATCCAAACGGAATTCTCTAGTTTCTTGAAACAATGTGGTATTCGTGTGTACGCAGGTATTTCTATCAAAAGATTCATGTTCGCGTCCATAAAGATATGTGTTTGTTAGTGTAAAGCGTAAAAAGTGGAAAAATCTTCGTTTCTCTTGCTAGAAATGCGGATTTTTTGTAAACGTTAATAAAAACTACGGATTCCAAAAGATTGTGCTAATTCTTTCAGAAAGTGTTTAATATGCATTTTATAGAGTATTCTATCACTCGATTGGATTTTCAACTCAAACAAAATTTTTTCAAAATATTTAGTTTTTGCTAGATTTTAAGCTATATAATCATGAAAAAAGTCTACAAATCCCAAAAGAATTCTCTAGTTTCTTAAAAATAAATGTGATATTCGTGTGTTCGCACGTATTTCTATCAAAAGATTCATGTTCGTTTCCAGAAAAATCTGTGTTTGTTAGTGTTAATCGTGAAACATTGAAAAATCATCGTTTGTCGAGTTAGAAATGCGTTTTTTGTATAAAAATTAATAAAACCTACAAAATCCAAACGATTGTGCTAATTCTTTCAGAAAGTGCATAATATGCATTTTTATACAGTATTCCTTCACTCTTCTCGATTTTCCACTCAAACAAAATTTTTCTAAAAATTTATTTCTTGCCAGATTTTAAGCTATGTAATCATGAATAAAACCTACAATTCCCAATGGAATTCTCTAGTTTATTAACTTGTGATATTAGAGTGTACGCACGTATTTCTATCAAAAGGTTTATGTTCGCGTCCAGAAAAATATGTGTTTGTTAGAGTAACTCGAAAAAATTGGAAAAACCGTCGTTTCTCGAGCTAGAAATGCGTTTTTTGTATAAACATTAACAAAACCTGCAAATTCCAACCGATTGTGCTAATTCTTTCACAAAGTGTTTAATATGCATTTTGTTACAATATTCTATCAATCGTTCGGATTTTCCACTCAAACAATATTTTTCTAAATATTTAGGTTTTGAGAGATTTTCAGCTACATAATCATGAATAAAAACCTCAAATTACAACGGAATTCTCTACTTTCTTAAAACAATGTGATATTCTTGTGTACGCACGTATTTCTTTCAAAAGATTCATGTTCGCGTCCAGAAAAATATGTGTTGCTAGTGTAAACCGTAAAAAGTGGAAAAATCGTCGTTTATCGAGCTAGAAATGCGTTTTTTGTGTAAACATTAATAAAACCTACAGATTCCAACCGATTGTGCTATTTCTTTCAGAAAGCGTTTAAACATGCATTTTTAAACTGTACTCTATCACTGGTTTCCATTTTCCACTCAAACAAAATTTTTCTATAAATTTAGTTTTGCGAGATGTTAAGATATATAATCATGAATAAAAACTACAATCCCCAACGGAATTCTCTAGTTTCTTAAAAGAATGTGATATTCGTGTGTGCGCACTAATTTCTATCAAAAGATTCATGTTCGCTTCCAGAAAAATTTGAGTTTGTTTGTGTAAATCGTAAAAAGTGGAAAAGTCGTTGTTTCTCGAGCTACAAAAGCGTTTTTTGTATAAGCATTAATAAAACCTGCAAATTCCAACCGATTGTGCTAATACTTTCAGAAGGTGTTTAATGTTGTGACAGCCCGTCAAAACTGGATCACGCGTTCTACAGAGGGCAGGGTGCGCGTTGAAATTTCTTGTGACGTGGAGAAGGGAGCCGCAGCCACGCTAACTAGAGACGAGAGGGGAAGAAATCCAACGGCAGCGCCAATTGAAGGGGAAGAATAGCAGCGTGACAGGTTATTGTCGAATTGTCCAGTAACGGAATCGTCGGGAAGGCCCGCGAAGCGTTGCCTAGCAAATAATAAGGAAGCCAGCCTCCGAGAAGGGAGCAGATTTGGACAGTAAGCGAGTTAGTCTTGTGTAGCAGTGAAGTCATCTTCGAGAGCAGAGCGCGACTTGAGTTGTGTCCGTAACTGTGGAGCCTGAAGCACGGAGTTCGAGTGCAGTGGACCGCAGTTACGGGACCTGAGTTCGAGGTTCAGCGAATCGTCTATGATGCACTGGAGTTCGAGATTCTGTGAAAGCGAGTGACTGAGCTAGAAGAACTAGCCAAGACAAACGAGCTGTGATATGAGAAATGGTAGTTATGAGTTGCAAATAGTGCTTTGTGAATATTATTTAAGATTAAGAGTTCAATGTTGTTCGTGACAGTCCACGAAAATTGTCATTGTCGTTTGTGGAGTGCAATAACGAACGCTGTGTTGCTGTGCGGAGAGCAAATCCCATTGTTGACGGGAGTGAAATTAAATTGTAGAAAGTGAAGAGTTATTGTTGAGATAATAAAATTACATTGTTGTTCAGTATAAAATGTTACAATATCCTTTTTCAAACAGTATTCTCTCACTCGTTTCGATTTTCCTCTCAAACAAAATTTTTCTAATAATTTAGTTTTTCGAGATGTTAAGCCATATAATCATGAATAAAAACCACAAATACCATCGGAATTCTCTAGTTTCTAAAAGCAATGTGATAATCCTGTGTACGCACGTATTTCTATTAAAAGATTCATGTTCGCGTACAGGAAAATGTGAGTTTGTTAGTGTAACTCGTAAAAAGTGCAATAATCGTCGTTTCTCGAGCTAGAATTGCGTTTTTTGTGTAAACATGAATAAAACTTACAGATTCAAACTGATTGCGCTAATTGTTCGAAAAATTGTTTAATATGCATTTTTAAACAGTACTCTTTCACTGGTTTCGATTTTCCACTGAAACAATATTTTTCTAAAAATTTAGATTATGCGAGATATTAAGTTATATAATCATGAATAAAAAACTACAAATCCCAACGGAATTCTCTAGTATCTTAAAAAAATATCATATTCCTGTGTAGGCACGTATTTCTATTGAAAGATTCAGGTTCGCGTCCACAAAAATATATGTGTTTGTTAGTGTAAATCATAAAAAGTGGAAAAATCGACGTTTCTCGAGCTAGGAATGCGTTTTTTGTATAAACAATAATAAAACCTACAAATTCAAACAGATTCTGGTAATTATTTCAGAGAGTGCTTAATTTGCATTATTAAGCAGTATTCTGTCACTCGTCTCGATTTTCCACTGAAACAAAATTTTCCAAAAAATTAGATTTTTGCGAGTTTTTAAGCTATATAATCATGAATAAAAACTAGAAATCCAAACGGAATTCTCTGGTATCTGAAAGGAATGTGATATTCGTGTGTACGCACGTATTTCTATCAAAAGATTCATGTTTGCGTCCAGAAAAATCAGTGTAAAAATTGGAAAAAATCGTCGTATCTCGAGCTAGAAATGCGGTTTTTTGTATAAACATTAATAAAACCTGCAAATTCCTACCGATTGTGCTAATTCTTTCAGAAAGTGGTTAATATGCATTTCTATACAGCATTATATCATTCGTTTCGATCTTCCACTTAAACAAAGTTTTTCTAAAAATTTAGTTTTTTCGAGATTTTAAGCTATATAATCATGAATAAAATAACAAATCCCGTTGGAATTCTCTAGTTTCTTAAAACAATGTCAAATTCGTGTCTACGCACGTATTTCTGTCAGAAGATTCATGTTCGTGTCCAGAAAAATCAGTGTTTGTTAGAGTAACTCGTAAAAAGTGGAAAAATCGTTGCTTCTCGAGCTACAAATGTATTTTTTGTATAAATATTAATAAAACTTGCAAATTCCAACCGATTGTTCTAATTCTTTGAGAAAGTGTTTAATATGCATTTTTACAGTTTTCTATCACTCGTTTCGATTTAACACTCTAACAAATCTTTTCTAAATATTTACTATGTGCGAGATTTTAAGCTATATAATCATCAATAAAACCACAATTCCCATCGGAATTCTCTAGTTTCTTAAAACAACGTCAAGTTGGTGTGTATGCACGCATTTCTATCAAAAGATTCATGTTCGCGGGCAGAAAAATATGTAAATAATTTGAATAATTTGGTACGTTAAACCAAAGGTCCCGGGTTCGATACCGGGCTCCGGAAAAATTTTTCCCTCGAAATTATTCAAATCAACTTTACAGGGAGTTATACCTGAAATCTAGATTTGCAGAAAAATATGTTTGTTAGTGTAAATTGTAAAAAGTGAAAAATCGTCGTTTCTCGACGTAGAAATCCATTTCTAGTGTAAACATTAATAAAACCTACAAATTCCAACCGATTGTGCTAATTCTTAAAGAAAGAGTTTAATATGCACTATTATACAGTGTTATATCACTCGTTTTTATTTTCCGCTGTAACAAAATTTTTCTAAAAATTCAATTTTTGCTAGATTTTAGGCTATATAATCATGAATAAAAACTACAAATCCCAACGGAAATCTGTAGTTTATTAAAAGAATGTGATATTCGTGTGTACGCACGTATTTCTATCAAAAGATTCATGTTCGCGTCCAGAAAAATATGAGTTTGTTAGTGTAAATCGTAAAAAGTGGAAAAATCCTTTCTTCTGGTGCTAGAAATGCGTTTTTTCTGTAAACATTAATAAAACCTACAAGTTCCAACCGATTGTGCTAATTCTTTCAAAAAGTGTTTAATATGTATTTTTAACAGTATTCTCTCACTCGTTTCGATTTTCCTCTCAAAGAAAATTTTTTCTAAGATTTTAGTTTTTCGAGATATTAAACTATACAATCATGAATACAAACCACAAATCCCATCGGAATTCTCTAGTTTGTTAAAACAACGTGATAATCGTGTGTACGCACGTATTTCTATCAAAAGATTCATGTTCGCGTCCTGAAAATTATGAGTTTTTTAGTGTAAATCGTAAAAAGTGGAAAAATCGTCATTTCTCGACCTACAAAAATCGTTTGTTGTATAAGCATTAATGAAACCTGCAATTTCCAACCGATTGTGTTAATTCTTTCAGGAAGTGTTCAATATCCTTCTTCATACAGTATTGTCCCACTCGTTTCGATTTGCCTCTCAAACAAAATTTTTCTAGAAATTTAGTTTTTCGAGATGTTTAGCTATATAAACATGAATAAAAACCACAAATCGCATCGGAATTCTCCAGTTTCTTAAAACAATGTGATAATCGTCTGTCCGCACGTAGTTCTATCAAAAGATTGATGTTCGCGTCCACAGAAATATGAGTTCATTAGTGTAACTCGTAAAAAGTGGAAAAATCGTCGTTCCAGAGTTTGAAATGCATTTTTGTGTAAACATTAATTAAATTAGAGATTTCAGGCGATTGTGCTAATTCTTTCAGAAAGAGTTTAATATTTATTTCTAAAAAGTCCTCTATCACTGGTTTCGATTTCCACTCAAACAAAATTTTTCTAAAAATTTAGATTTTGCGAGATGTTAAGTTATATAATCGTGAATAAAATCTAAAAATCCCAACGGAATTCTCTAGTTTCTTAAAAAAATGTTGTATTCCTGTGTATGCACGTATTTCTATCATAAGATTCATGTTCGCGTCCAGAAAAATCTGTGTTTGTTAGAGTAAATCGTGAAACATTGAAAAATCGTCGTTTCTAGAGCTAGAAAAACAGTTTTTGTATAAACATTAATAAAACCTACAAAATCCAAAGGATTGTGCTATTTCTTTCAGAATGTGTTTTATACACATTCTCTTACAGTATTCTATCACTCATATCGTTTTGCCACTCGAATAAAATTTTTCTAAAAATTAGGTTTTTGAGAGATTTTAAGCTCTATAATCACGAAAAAAACTACAAGTCCCAACGGAATTCCCTAGTTTCTTAAAACAATGTCAAATTCGTTTGTACGCACGTATTACTATCAAAAGTTTCATGTTCGCGTCCAGAAAAATATAAGCTTGTTAGTGTAAATCGTAAAAAGGAAAAAATCGTCGTTTCTCGAGTTAGAAAAGCGTTTTTTGTGTAAATTTTACAAATACTACAGTTTCCAACCAAGTGTGTTAAATATTTCAGAAAGTGTTTAATATGCATTTTTATAGAGCATTTGTTCACTCGCTTCGATTTTCCACTAAAAATATTTCTAAGAATTTAGTCTTTGCGAGAATTTAAGCTATATAATCATGAATAAAAACTACAAATTCCAACGGAATTCTCTAGTTTCTTAAACAATGTGATATTCCTGTGTACGCACGCATTCCTATCAGAAGATTCATGTTCGTGCCCAGAAAATTAAGTGTTTGTTAGTATAAACCGTAAAATGTGGAAAAATCGTCGTTTCTCCAGCCAGAAATGCGTTTTATGCGTCAACATTTATATATAACCTACAGATTCCAACCGATTGTACTAATTCTTTCAGAAAGTGTTTAACATGCATTTTTAAAGAGTACTCTATCAGTTTTCGGTTTTCAACTCACAGAAAATTTTTATAACAATTTAGTTTTACCGAGATATTAAGCTATATAATCTAGAATAAAAACTAGAAATCCCAACGGAATTCCCTAGTTTCTTAAAGCAATGTGATATTCGTGTGTACGCACGCATTTCTATCAAAAGATTCATTTCGCGTCCAGAAAAATATGAGTTTGTTAGTGTAAGCCGTAAAAAGTGGAAAAATCGTTGTTTCTCGAGCTTGAAATGCGTTTTATTTGTCAACATTAAATAAGCCTACAGATTCCAACCGATTGTGCTATTTCTTTCAGAAAGTTTTTATTTTGCATTCTTAAAAAGCACTGTATTACTGGTTTCGATCTTACACTCAAACAAAATTAAAAAAAAAAATTGTTTATTGCGAGATGTTAAGCTATATAATCATGAATAAAAATTAGAAATCTAAACGGAAATCTCTAGATTTTTAAAAGATTGTGATATTCGTGTGTACGGACGTATTTCTATCAAAATATTCACGTTCGCGTCTAAAAACATACGTGCTTGTTAGTGTAAATCGTAAGAAGTGGAAAAATTCTCGTTTCTGCAGATAGAAATGCGTTTTTTGTGTAAACATTAATAAAACCTACAAATTCCAAACGTTTGGGCTCATTCCTTCCGAAAGTGTTTAATATGCTTTCTTAAACAGTACTCTATCACTGGTTTCGTTTTTAACCTCAAACAAAATTTAAAAAAAAATGGTTTTTGCTAGAAGTTAAGCTATATAATCAAGACTAAAAATTAGAAATCCCAACGCAATTCTCTAGTTTTTAAAAGAATGTGATATTCGTGTGTACGCACGTATATATATATATATATATATATATATATATATATATATATATATATATATCAAAAGATTCATGTTCGCGTCAAGAAAAATTATGTTTGTTAGTGCATATCGTAAAAAGTTTTAAAACCGTCGTATCTCGAGCTACAAATGCGTTTTTTGTGTAAACGTTAATAAAAACTACAGATTCCAACTGATCGTGCTAATTCTTTCAGAAAATGTCTAATATGCATTTTCATACAGTATTCTATCACTCATTTCGATTTTCCACTCAAACAAAATTTTTCTGCAAATTTAGTTTTTGTGAGTTTTAAACTATATAATCGTCAATAAAACTACAAATCCCAACGGAATTCTCTAGTTAATTAAAAAGACCTGATATTAGTGTGTACGCAAGTATTTCTATCAAAAGATTCATGCTCGCGTCCAGAAATATCTGTGTTTGTGAGTGTAAATCTTGAAACATTGAAAAATCGTCGTTTCTCGAGCTAGAAATGCGTTTTTTGTATGAACATTAATAAAACCTGCAGATTGAAACCGATTGTGCTAATTCTTTCAGAAAGTGTGTAATACGCATTCTTAAACTGTACTCTATCACTGGTTTCGATTTTACACTCAAACAAAATTTAAAACAAAAAATTGGTTCTTGCGAGATGTTAAGCTATATAATCATGAATAAAAACTAGAAATCCCAACGGAATTCAATAGTTTCTTAAAGGAATGTGATATTAGTGTGTACGCACGTATTTCCATCAAAAGATTCATTTTCGCGTCCAGAAAAATATGTGTTTGTTAGTGTAAATCGTAAAAGTGGAAAAATCGTCGTTTCTCAAGTTAGAAATGCGTTTTTTGTGTAAACATTAACAAATACTAGAGTTTCCAACGAATTGTGTTAATTCTTTCAGAAAGTGTTTAATAAGCATTTTTATACAGTATTCGTTCACTCGTTTCGATTTTCCACTAAAAATTTCTCTAAATATTTATTTTTTGCGAGATTTTAAGCTATATAATAAAAATTGAATAAAAACTACAAATCGCAACGGAATTCTCTACTTTCTTAAACAATGTGATAATCCTTTGTAGGCACGTATTTGTATCAAAAGATTCATTTTCCCGTCCACAAAATATGTGTTTGTGTAAACCGTAAAATGTGGAAAAATCGTCGTTACTCGAGCTAGAAATGCGTTTTGTGTGTAAACATTAATATTCCAACCGATTGTGCTAATTCATTCAGAAAGTGCTTAACATGCATTTTTAAAGATTACTCAATCACTGTTTTCGGTTTTCCACTCAAACAAAATTTTTCTAACAATTTAGTTTTAGCGACATATTAAGCTATATAATCATGAATAAAAACAGAAATCCCAACGGAATTCTCTAGTTTCTTAATACAATGTGATATTCGTGTGTACGCACGTATTTCTATCAAAAGATTCATGTTCGCGTCCAGAAAAATGTGAGTTTGTTAGTGTAAGCCGTAAAAAGTGGAAAACTCGTTGTTTCTCGAGCTAGAAATGCGTTTTATGTGTAAACATTAATAAAACATACAGATTCGAACCGAATGAGGTATTTCTTTCTGAAAGTTTTTAAAGTGCTTTCTTAAACAGTACTTTATCACTGGTTTCGATTTCAAACTCAAAGAAAATAAAAAAAAAAATTGGATTTTTGCGAGATGTTAAGCTATATAATCTTCAATAAAATCTAGAAAACCCAAAGAAATTCTCTAGTTTCTTAAAAGAATGTGATAGTTATGTGTACGTACATATTTCTATCTAAAGATTAATTTTCGCGTCCAGAAAAATTTGTGTTTGTTAGTGCATATCGTAAAAAGTGTAAAAAAAACCGTCGTTTCTCGAGCTACAAATGCGTTTTTTTGTGTAAACGTTAATAAAAACTACAGATTCCAACCGATTGTGCTAATTCTTTCAGAAAGTGTCTAATTTGCATTTCTGTACAGAATTCTATCACTCATCTCTATTTTCCTCTCAAACAAAATTTTTCTACAAACATTTAGTTTTTGCGAGATTTAAGCTATATAATCGTGAATAAAAAGGACAATCCAAAGGATTGTGCTAATTCTTTCAGAAAGTGTTTAATATGCATTTCTGAACAGTACTCTATCAGTGGTTTCGATTTTCCACTCATACACAATTTTTCTAAAAATTTAGTTTTTGCGAGATTTTAAGCTATATAATCATGAATAAAAACTACAAATCCCAAAGGAACTCTCTAGTTTCTTAAAAGAATGTGATATTCGTGTGTACGCACGTATGTCTACTAATGTTTCATGTTCGAGTCCAGAAAAATATGAGCTTGTTAGAGTAAATCGTAAAATGTGGAAAAATCGAGGTTTCTCGAGCTAGAAATGCGTTTTTTGTATAAGCAAAAATTAAACATCTAAATTCCAACCGATTGTGCTAATTCTTTCAGAAAATGTTTAATATGCAGTTTTATGCAGCATTCTCTCACTTGTTTCGATTTTCCACTAAAACAAATTTTTTCTAAATATTTAGATTATTCGAGATATTAAGTTATATATTCATGAATAAAAACTACATCCCAACGGAATTTTCCATTTTCTTAAAAGAATGTGATATTTGTGTGTAAGCACGTATTTCTATCAAGAGGTTCATATTCGCGCTCAGAAATATATGTGTTTGTTAGTGTATATCGTAAAAAGTGGAAAAATCTTCGTTCCTCGAGTTAGAAATGCGTTTTTTAATAAAAACTACAGATTCCAAGCGATTGTGCTAATTCTTTCATAAAGAGTAAAATTTGCATTTTTAAACACTACTCCATCACAGGTTTCGATTTTCCACTCAAACAAATTTTTCTAATAATTTTGATTTTGTCAGATGTTAAGCTTTATAATCGTGAATAAAAACTATAAATCCCAACGGAAATCTCTAGTTTCTTAAAAAAAAGTCATAACCGTGTGTGCGCACGTATATCTATCAAACTTTCATGTTCGGGTCCAGTAAAATATGTTTGTTAATGTAAACCGTAAAATGTGTAAAAACCGTGGTCTCTCGAGCTACAAATGCGTTTTTTAATGTAAACGTTAATAAATAATACAGATTCCAAGCGTTTGTTCTAAATCTTTCAAAAAGTGTCTAATATGCATTTTTATACAGTATTCTATCACTCATCTCGATTTTCCAGTCAAATAAAATTTTTCTAAGAATTTAGTTTTTGCGAGATTTTAAACTATATATTCGTGAATAAAAACTACAAATCCCAACGGAATTCTCTAGTTTCTTAAAAAAATGTGATATTAGTGTGTACGCAAGTATTTCTATCAAAAGAATCATGTTCGCGTCCAGAAAGATTTGTGTTTGTTAGTGTAAATCGTGAAACATTGAAAAATCGTCCTATCTCGAACTAGAAATGCGTTTTTTGTATAAACATTAATAAGACCTACAAAATCCAAGCGATTGTGCTAATTCTTTGAGAAGTGTTTAATATGGATTTTTATACAGTATGCTATCACTCATATCGATTTGCCACTCACACAAAATTTTTCTAAAAATTTAGTTTTTGGGAGATTTTAAGCTATATAATCATGAATACAAACTACAAATCCCAAAGGAATTTTCCAGTTTCTTAAAGCTATATCAAATTCGTTTGTACGCACGTATTTCTATCAAAAGTTTCATGTTCGCGTCAAGAAAAATATAAGTTTGTTAGTGTAAATCGTAAAGAGGGAAACATCGTCGTTTCTCGAGCTAGAAATGCTTTTTTTTGTGCAAACATTATCAAATACTACAGTTTCCAACCGATTTTGTTAATACTTTCAGAAAATGTTTAATATGCATTTTTGTACAGTATTCGTTCCCTCGTTTCGATTTTCAATTAAAAACTTTTCTAAAAACTCAATTTATGCGAGATTCTAAGCCATAATACCATGAACAAAAACTACAAATCCCAACGAAATTCTCTACTTTCTTAAACAATGTCATATTGTTGTGTACTCACGTATTTCTATCAAAAGATTGATGTTTGCGTCCAGAAAAATATGTGTTTCTTAGTGTGAACCGTAAAATGTGGAAAAATCGTCCTTTCTCGAGCTAGAAATACGATTTATGTGTAAACGTTAATATAACCTACAGATTCCAACCGATTGTGCTAATTCTTTCAGAAAGTGTTAAACAAATACTTTTAAACAGTACTCTATCAGTGTTTTCGGTTTTCCAATCAAACAACATTTTTCTAAAAATTTAGTTTTTGCGAGGTATTAAGCTATATAATCACGAATAAAAATTACAAATCCCAATGGAATTCTCTACTTTCTTAAAAGAATGTGATATTCGTGTGTACGTACGTATTTCTACCAATGTTTCATGTTCGAGTCCAGAAATATATCAGTTTGTTAGTGTAAATCGTAAAAAGTTTAAAAATCGATGTTTCTCCATCTAGACAAACGTTTTTTGTATAAGCATTAATAAAATATGCAAATTCCAACCGATTGTTTAATATGTATTTTGATACAGAATTCCATTACTCGTCTCGATTTTCCATTCAAACATAATTTTTCTAAAAATTTTGTTCTTGCGAGATTTTAAGCTATAAAATAATCAATAAAATCTACAAATCCCAACGGAATTCTCTAGTTTATTAACTTGTGATATTAGAGTGTACGCACGTATCTCTATCAATAGATTCATGTTCGCGTCCAGAAAAATATGTGTTTGTTAGTGTATACCGTAAAAAGTGGAAAATTCGTCGTTTCTCGTGTTAGCAATGCGTTTTTTTGTGTAAACATTAATAAAAACTACAGATTCCAAGCGATTGTGCTAATTCTTAAAGAAAGAGTTTAATATGCACTATTATACAGTGTTATATCACTCGTTTTTATTTTCCGCTGTAACAAAATTTTTCTAAAAATTCAATTTTTGCTAGATTTTAGGCTATATAATCATGAATAAAAACTACAAATCCCAACGGAAATCTGTAGTTTATTAAAAGAATGTGATATTCGTGTGTACGCACGTATTTCTATCAAAAGATTCATGTTCGCGTCCAGAAAAATATGAGTTTGTTAGTGTAAATCGTAAAAAGTGGAAAAATCCTTTCTTCTGGTGCTAGAAATGCGTTTTTTCTGTAAACATTAATAAAGCCTACAAGTTCCAACCGATTGTGCTAATTCTTTCAAAAAGTGTTTAATATGTATTTTTAACAGTATTCTCTCACTCGTTTCGATTTTCCTCTCAAAGAAAATTTTTTCTAAGATTTTAGTTTTTCGAGATATTAAGCTATACAATCATGAATACAAACCACAAATCCCATCGGAATTCTCTAGTTTGTTAAAACAACGTGATAATCGTGTGTACGCACGTATTTCTATCAAAAGATTCATGTTCGCGTCCTGAAAATTATGAGTTTTTTAGTGTAAATCGTAAAAAGTGGAAAAATCGTCGTTTCTCGACCTACAAAAATCGTTTGTTGTATAAGCATTAATGAAACCTGCAATTTCCAACCGATTGTGTTAATTCTTTCAGGAAGTGTTCAATATCCTTCTTCATACAGTATTGTCCCACTCGTTTCGATTTGCCTCTCAAACAAAATTTTTCTAGAAATTTAGTTTTTCGAGATGTTTAGCTATATAAACATGAATAAAAACCACAAATCGCATCGGAATTCTCCAGTTTCTTAAAACAATGTGATAATCGTCTGTCCGCACGTAGTTCTATCAAAAGATTGATGTTCGCGTCCACAGAAATATGAGTTCATTAGTGTAACTCGTAAAAAGTGGAAAAATCGTCGTTCCAGAGTTTGAAATGCATTTTTGTGTAAACATTAATTAAATTAGAGATTTCAGGCGATTGTGCTAATTCTTTCAGAAAGAGTTTAATATTTATTTCTAAAAAGTCCTCTATCACTGGTTTCGATTTCCACTCAAACAAAATTTTTCTAAAAATTTAGATTTTGCGAGATGTTAAGTTATATAATCGTGAATAAAATCTAAAAATCCCAACGGAATTCTCTAGTTTCTTAAAAAAATGTTGTATTCCTGTGTACGCACGTATTTCTATCATAAGATTCATGTTCGCGTCCAGAAAAATCTGTGTTTGTTAGAGTAAATCGTGAAACATTGAAAAATCGTCGTTTCTAGAGCTAGAAAAACAGTTTTTGTATAAACATTAATAAAACCTACAAAATCCAAAGGATTGTGCTATTTCTTTCAGAATGTGTTTTATACACATTCTCTTACAGTATTCTATCACTCATATCGTTTTGCCACTCGAATAAAATTTTTCTAAAAATTAGGTTTTTGAGAGATTTTAAGCTCTATAATCACGAAAAAAACTACAAGTCCCAACGGAATTCCCTAGTTTCTTAAAACAATGTCAAATTCGTTTGTACGCACGTATTACTATCAAAAGTTTCATGTTCGCGTCCAGAAAAATATAAGCTTGTTAGTGTAAATCGTAAAAAGGAAAAAATCGTCGTTTCTCGAGTTAGAAAAGCGTTTTTTGTGTAAATTTTACAAATACTACAGTTTCCAACCAAGTGTGTTAAATATTTCAGAAAGTGTTTAATATGCATTTTTATAGAGTATTTGTTCACTCGCTTCGATTTTCCACTAAAAATATTTCTAAGAATTTAGTCTTTGCGAGAATTTAAGCTATATAATCATGAATAAAAACTACAAATTCCAACGGAATTCTCTAGTTTCTTAAACAATGTGATATTCCTGTGTACGCACGCATTCCTATCAGAAGATTCATGTTCGTGCCCAGAAAATTAAGTGTTTGTTAGTATAAACCGTAAAATGTGGAAAAATCGTCGTTTCTCCAGCCAGAAATGCGTTTTATGCGTCAACATTTATATATAACCTACAGATTCCAACCGATTGTACTAATTCTTTCAGAAAGTGTTTAACATGCATTTTTAAAGAGTACTCTATCAGTTTTCGGTTTTCAACTCACAGAAAATTTTTATAACAATTTAGTTTTACCGAGATATTAAGCTATATAATCTAGAATAAAAACTAGAAATCCCAACGGAATTCCCTAGTTTCTTAAAGCAATGTGATATTCGTGTGTACGCACGCATTTCTATCAAAAGATTCATTTCGCGTCCAGAAAAATATGAGTTTGTTAGTGTAAGCCGTAAAAAGTGGAAAAATCGTTGTTTCTCGAGCTTGAAATGCGTTTTATTTGTCAACATTAAATAAGCCTACAGATTCCAACCGATTGTGCTATTTCTTTCAGAAAGTTTTTATTTTGCATTCTTAAAAAGCACTGTATTACTGGTTTCGATCTTACACTCAAACAAAATTAAAAAAAAAATTGTTTATTGCGAGATGTTAAGCTATATAATCATGAATAAAAATTAGAAATCTAAACGGAAATCTCTAGATTTTTAAAAGATTGTGATATTCGTGTGTACGGACGTATTTCTATCAAAATATTCACGTTCGCGTCTAAAAACATACGTGCTTGTTAGTGTAAATCGTAAGAAGTGGAAAAATTCTCGTTTCTGCAGATAGAAATGCGTTTTTTGTGTAAACATTAATAAAACCTACAAATTCCAAACGTTTGGGCTCATTCTTTCCGAAAGTGTTTAATATGCTTTCTTAAACAGTACTCTATCACTGGTTTCGTTTTTAACCTCAAACAAAATTTAAAAAAAATGGTTTTTGCTAGAAGTTAAGCTATATAATCAAGACTAAAAATTAGAAATCCCAACGCAATTCTCTAGTTTTTAAAAGAATGTGATATTCGTGTGTACGCACGTATATATATATATATATATATATATATATATATATATATATATATATATATATATATATATCAAAAGATTCATATTCGCGTCAAGAAAAATTATGTTTGTTAGTGCATATCGTAAAAAGTTTTAAAACCGTCGTATCTCGAGCTACAAATGCGTTTTTTGTGTAAACGTTAATAAAAACTACAGATTCCAACTGATCGTGCTAATTCTTTCAGAAAATGTCTAATATGCATTTTCATACAGTATTCTATCACTCATTTCGATTTTCCACTAAAACAAAATTTTTCTGCAAATTTAGTTTTTGTGAGTTTTAAACTATATAATCGTCAATAAAACTACAAATCCCAACGGAATTCTCTAGTAAATTAAAAAGACCTGATATTAGTGTGTACGCAAGTATTTCTATCAAAAGATTCATGCTCGCGTCCAGAAATATCTGTGTTTGTGAGTGTAAATCTTGAAACATTGAAAAATCGTCGTTTCTCGAGCTAGAAATGCGTTTTTTGTATGAACATTAATAAAATCTGCAGATTGAAACCGATTGTGCTAATTCTTTCAGAAAGTGTGTAATACGCATTCTTAAACTGTACTCTATCACTGGTTTCGATTTTACACTCAAACAAAATTTAAAACAAAAAATTGGTTCTTGCGAGATGTTAAGCTATATAATCATGAATAAAAACTAGAAATCCCAACGGAATTCAATAGTTTCTTAAAGGAATGTGATATTAGTGTGTACGCACGTATTTCCATCAAAAGATTCATTTTCGCGTCCAGAAAAATATGTGTTTGTTAGTGTAAATCGTAAAAGTGGAAAAATCGTCGTTTCTCAAGTTAGAAATGCGTTTTTTGTGTAAACATTAACAAATACTAGAGTTTCCAACGAATTGTGTTAATTCTTTCAGAAAGTGTTTAATAAGCATTTTTATACAGTATTCGTTCACTCGTTTCGATTTTCCACTAAAAATTTCTCTAAATATTTATTTTTTGCGAGATTTTAAGCTATATAATAAAAATTGAATAAAAACTACAAATCGCAACGGAATTCTCTACTTTCTTAAACAATGTGATAATCCTTTGTAGGCACGTATTTGTATCAAAAGATTCATTTTCCCGTCCACAAAATATGTGTTTGTGTAAACCGTAAAATGTGGAAAAATCGTCGTTACTCGAGCTAGAAATGCGTTTTGTGTGTAAACATTAATATTCCAACCGATTGTGCTAATTCATTCAGAAAGTGCTTAACATGCATTTTTAAAGATTACTCAATCACTGTTTTCGGTTTTCCACTCAAACAAAATTTTTCTAACAATTTAGTTTTAGCGACATATTAAGCTATATAATCATGAATAAAAACAGAAATCCCAACGGAATTCTCTAGTTTCTTAATACAATGTGATATTCGTGTGTACGCACGTATTTCTATCAAAAGATTCATGTTCGCGTCCAGAAAAATGTGAGTTTGTTAGTGTAAGCCGTAAAAAGTGGAAAACTCGTTGTTTCTCGAGCTAGAAATGCGTTTTATGTGTAAACATTAATAAAACATACAGATTCGAACCGAATGAGGTATTTCTTTCTGAAAGTTTTTAAAGTGCTTTCTTAAACTGTACTTTATCACTGGTTTCGATTTCAAACTCAAAGAAAATAAAAAAAAAATTGGATTTTTGCGAGATGTTAAGCTATATAATCTTCAATAAAATCTAGAAAACCCAAAGAAATTCTCTAGTTTCTTAAAAGAATGTGATAGTTATGTGTACGTACATATTTCTATCTAAAGATTAATTTTCGCGTCCAGAAAAATATGTGTTTGTTAGTGCATATCGTAAAAAGTGTAAAAAAAACCGTCGTTTCTCGAGCTACAAATGCGTTTTTTTGTGTAAACGTTAATAAAAACTACAGATTCCAACCGATTGTGCTAATTCTTTCAGAAAGTGTCTAATTTGCATTTCTGTACAGAATTCTATCACTCATCTCTATTTTCCTCTCAAACAAAATTTTTCTACAAACATTTAGTTTTTGCGAGATTTAAGCTATATAATCGTGAATAAAAAGGACAATCCAAAGGATTGTGCTAATTCTTTCAGAAAGTGTTTAATATGCATTTCTGAACAGTACTCTATCAGTGGTTTCGATTTTCCACTCATACACAATTTTTCTAAAAATTTAGTTTTTGCGAGATTTTAAGCTATATAATCATGAATAAAAACTACAAATCCCAAAGGAACTCTCTAGTTTCTTAAAAGAATGTGATATTCGTGTGTACGCACGTATGTCTACTAATGTTTCATGTTCGAGTCCAGAAAAATATGAGCTTGTTAGAGTAAATCGTAAAATGTGGAAAAATCGAGGTTTCTCGAGCTAGAAATGCGTTTTTTGTATAAGCAAAAATTAAACATCTAAATTCCAACCGATTGTGCTAATTCTTTCAGAAAATGTTTAATATGCAGTTTTATGCAGCATTCTCTCACTTGTTTCGATTTTCCACTAAAACAAATTTTTTCTAAATATTTAGATTATTCGAGATATTAAGTTATATATTCATGAATAAAAACTACATCCCAACGGAATTTTCCATTTTCTTAAAAGAATGTGATATTTGTGTGTAAGCACGTATTTCTATCAAGAGGTTCATATTCGCGCTCAGAAATATATGTGTTTGTTAGTGTATATCGTAAAAAGTGGAAAAATCTTCGTTCCTCGAGTTAGAAATGCGTTTTTTAATAAAAACTACAGATTCCAAGCGATTGTGCTAATTCTTTCATAAAGAGTAAAATTTGCATTTTTAAACACTACTCCATCACAGGTTTCGATTTTCCACTCAAACAAATTTTTCTAATAATTTTGATTTTGTCAGATGTTAAGCTTTATAATCGTGAATAAAAACTATAAATCCCAACGGAAATCTCTAGTTTCTTAAAAAAAAGTCATAACCGTGTGTGCGCACGTATATCTATCAAACTTTCATGTTCGGGTCCAGTAAAATATGTTTGTTAATGTAAACCGTAAAATGTGTAAAAACCGTGGTCTCTCGAGCTACAAATGCGTTTTTTAATGTAAACGTTAATAAATAATACAGATTCCAAGCGTTTGTTCTAAATCTTTCAAAAAGTGTCTAATATGCATTTTTATACAGTATTCTATCACTCATCTCGATTTTCCAGTCAAATAAAATTTTTCTAAGAATTTAGTTTTTGCGAGATTTTAAACTATATATTCGTGAATAAAAACTACAAATCCCAACGGAATTCTCTAGTTTCTTAAAAAAATGTGATATTAGTGTGTACGCAAGTATTTCTATCAAAAGAATCATGTTCGCGTCCAGAAAGATTTGTGTTTGTTAGTGTAAATCGTGAAACATTGAAAAATCGTCCTATCTCGAACTAGAAATGCGTTTTTTGTATAAACATTAATAAGACCTACAAAATCCAAGCGATTGTGCTAATTCTTTGAGAAGTGTTTAATATGGATTTTTATACAGTATGCTATCACTCATATCGATTTGCCACTCACACAAAATTTTTCTAAAAATTTAGTTTTTGGGAGATTTTAAGCTATATAATCATGAATACAAACTACAAATCCCAAAGGAATTTTCCAGTTTCTTAAAGCTATATCAAATTCGTTTGTACGCACGTATTTCTATCAAAAGTTTCATGTTCGCGTCAAGAAAAATATAAGTTTGTTAGTGTAAATCGTAAAGAGGGAAACATCGTCGTTTCTCGAGCTAGAAATGCTTTTTTTTGTGCAAACATTATCAAATACTACAGTTTCCAACCGATTGTGTTAATACTTTCAGAAAATGTTTAATATGCATTTTTGTACAGTATTCGTTCCCTCGTTTCGATTTTCAATTAAAAACTTTTCTAAAAACTCAATTTATGCGAGATTCTAAGCCATAATACCATGAACAAAAACTACAAATCCCAACGAAATTCTCTACTTTCTTAAACAATGTCATATTGTTGTGTACTCACGTATTTCTATCAAAAGATTGATGTTTGCGTCCAGAAAAATATGTGTTTCTTAGTGTGAACCGTAAAATGTGGAAAAATCGTCCTTTCTCGAGCTAGAAATACGATTTATGTGTAAACGTTAATATAACCTACAGATTCCAACCGATTGTGCTAATTCTTTCAGAAAGTGTTAAACAAATACTTTTAAACAGTACTCTATCAGTGTTTTCGGTTTTCCAATCAAACAACATTTTTCTAAAAATTTAGTTTTTGCGAGGTATTAAGCTATATAATCACGAATAAAAATTACAAATCCCAATGGAATTCTCTACTTTCTTAAAAGAATGTGATATTCGTGTGTACGTACGTATTTCTACCAATGTTTCATGTTCGAGTCCAGAAATATATCAGTTTGTTAGTGTAAATCGTAAAAAGTTTAAAAATCGATGTTTCTCCATCTAGACAAACGTTTTTTGTATAAGCATTAATAAAATATGCAAATTCCAACCGATTGTTTAATATGTATTTTGATACAGAATTCCATTACTCGTCTCGATTTTCCATTCAAACATAATTTTTCTAAAAATTTTGTTCTTGCGAGATTTTAAGCTATAAAATAATCAATAAAATCTACAAATCCCAACGGAATTCTCTAGTTTATTAACTTGTGATATTAGAGTGTACGCACGTATCTCTATCAATAGATTCATGTTCGCGTCCAGAAAAATATGTGTTTGTTAGTGTATACCGTAAAAAGTGGAAAATTCGTCGTTTCTCGTGTTAGCAATGCGTTTTTTGTGTAAACATTAATAAAAACTACAGATTCCAAGCGATTGTGCTAATTCTTTCAGAAAGAGTTTAATATGCATTTTTAAACTGTACTTTATCACTGGTTTCGAATTGCCATTCAAACAAAATATTTCTAAAAATTCAGTTTTTGCGAGAATTTAAGTTATATAATCATGAATAAAAACTACAATTCTCAACGGAAAACTTTAGATTCTTAAAACAAGATCAAATAATCCTGTGTACGCACGTATTACTACCAAAAGATTGATGTTCGCGTCCAGAAAAAAAAAGAGATTGTTAGAGTAAATCGTAAAAAAGTGGAGATTCCAACCGATTGTGCTAATTCTTTCAGAAAGTGCTTAACATGCATTTTTATATAGTACTCTATCACTGTTTTCGGTTTTCCATTCAAACAAAATTTTTCCAAAGATTACGTTTTGAGAAATGTTAAGATATATAATCATGAATAAAAACTACAAATCCCAACGGAATTATTTATTTTCTTAAAAGAATGTGATATTCATATGTGCGCACGTATTTCTATCAAAAATTCATGTTCGCGTCCAGAAAAATATGTGTTGTTAATGTTAACCGTAAAAAGTGGAAAAATCGTCGTTTCTCGGGCTAGAAATGCGATTTTCGTGTAAACATTATTAAAACCTACAAATTCCAAACCGATTTTGCTAATTCTTTCAGAACGTGTTTAATATGCATTCTTAAACATTATTCTATCACTCGTTTAGATTTCACATGAAACAAAATTTTTGTAAAAATATACTTTTTGCGAGATTTTAAGGTATATAATCATGAATAAAGATTACAAATTCCAGCGGAATTCTCTAGTTTCTTACTAAAATGTCAAATTCGTGTGTACGCACGTATTTCTATCGAGAGATTCATGTTCGCGTCCAGAAAAATATGTGTTCTTAATGTTAACCGTAAAAAGTGGAAAAATCATCGTTCCTCGAGCTAGAATTGCGTTTTTGTGTAAACATGGATAAAACCTACAGATTCCAACCGATTGTGCTAATTCTTTCGTAAAGTGTTTAATATCCTTCTTCATACAGTATTCTCTCACTCGTTTCGATTTTCCTCGCAAAGAAAATGTTTCTAGAAACTTAATTTTTCGAGATGTTAAGCTATATATTCATGAATAAAACCACATATCCAATCAGAATTCTCTAGTTTCTTAAAACAATGTAAAATTCGTGTGTACGTACGTATTTGTACCATAAGATTCATGTTCGCGTCCAGAAAATATGTGTTTGTTAGTGTAAGCCGTAAAAAGTGTAAAAATCGTCGTTTCTCTAGCTACAAATGTGTTTTTGTGTAAAAGATAATAAAAATTACAGATTGCAACCGATTGTTCTAATTCTTTCAGAAAGTATTTAATATGCATTTTATACAGTATTCTGTCACTCATTTCTAATTTCCAGTCAAACAAAATTTTTCTAAAAATTTATATTTTGCGAAATTTTAAGCTTTATAATCATGAATAAAATCTACAAATCGTAATGGAATTCTCTAGTTTCTTATAAAAAAAATGTGATATTCGTGTGTACGCACCCATTTTTATCAAAAGATTCATCTTGGCTTCCAGAAAAATCTGTGTTTGTTAGTGTAAATCGTGAAACATTGAAAAATCGTCGTTTCTCGAGCTAGAAATGCGTTTTTTATAAACAATAATAAAGCCTACAAAATCCAACCGATTGTGCTAATTCTTTCAGAAAATATTTAATATGCATTTTTATACAATATTGTAAATTTTATACCGAACAACAATGTAACTTTATTATCTCAACAAAAGGATTTGCTCTCCACACAGTAACACAATATTCGTTAGTGCACTCCACTGACGACAATGACAATTTTCTTTGACTATTACGATCAACAATGAACTGTTAATCTTAACTAACATTTACAAAGCACAATTTACAACTCTGAACGATCAGTTCCCAGTTCACAGCTCGTTTTCTTGGCTAGTTCTTCTAGCTCTGTTACTCGCGTTCACAGAATGTCGAACCCCAGACCTTCAGAGACGACCCGCTGAACTTTGAATTCTGGTGCCCCAACTGCGGTCCACTGCACTCGAACTCCGGGCTTCAGGCTCCACAGTTACGGACACAACTCAAGTCGCGCTCTGGTCTCGAACCTGGCTTCACTCCTACACAAGACTGGCTTACTGACTGACTGACTGACTGACGTTCACTTACGTATTCTCTTTTATAACCAAACTATAGTTTCTCGAGAGTTCGCGAAAGATTCCACTCTCGAATAATCTGGATTTCCACTTCGAGGGACTTCTGGACGATACAGGAGGGTCCGTTTCCCCTTCATTCCGCACAAATCATTTGCGCGCGCGACCTCCCCTCGCCTCTCCAAGCCACGCGCCGCCCCCCAGTGCTCCGTGGAGCCCGTGTCTACTCACGCGCGACCTGCTTTCTTGCGGGAAGCGTGTTCGAGTCTCGAGATGGCTGTCACATTGCTCCCTCCTTAGGGCTGGCCGTCCCGGAGAGTCCATTGGTATTCCGCTAGTCGATCCAAAATTTTGGGGTCCTCCGGCTGCACCCTCCTTATGGTGGTGCCATCCGTCCTGGGCTCAGCTGGGCATCGATACTCGTACTGCGTGGGCGCCGTCTTGCTTTTCCACTTGGCCCTCCAAGGAGAGCTCGCTGGCCACGGGTTTGTCTTCGGCGACCATCAGGAAAACTTCATCCCGACCAAGACGGAGTATACGGCGCCGGACGTCCACCGTCGCATCGAGTAACCGCATGGCGTCGAGTGCCAGGACGACGTCCTCAGTGATGTTGGCGACGAACACCCACATTTCCAATTTCCTCTTCCCCAAGGTCAGGTCTAGGAAGACCTCTCTCTGGATGGGCAAGGTCTCGCCTGAAGCAGTCCGTAGCTCAGTTTGGCGCAGCGTCGTCCTCCCAGGTAGGCCACGCATGACGTCTGGTCCGACTGTAGTGAGCATCGCCCCGGTGTCCGCCAGTACTCTGCATGGACGGCTCTTATCCGTCCTTCAGCAATCAGCTCATCGTCGCATCTTCTGTCGACCGGTTTCAGGACGAGCCGAGGGGAGGGTGATGACGGCGCCGACGTGCTCCTCATAGTATCGGCCCCCTCTCTCTCCTGACTGTAGCCAGGTCGGTCGCAACTCCTCCGGAAGTGCCCAGTTTCACCGCAGGACCAGCAGGTGGGCAACCGTCGTCCCCGTTGCTCCGACGACTGTTCACCCCTCCCGGTGTCAACCACCCCTCTCTGCTGCCGGTGGCCAGATTGGTCGCAATCCCTCCTTAGGTGTCCCGGTCTCCCGCAGGACCAGCAGGTGGGCGCCCGTCGTCTCCGCCGCTCCGTTGGCTGCTGGCGCTCTTCGACGTCGGCCCCCTCTCTCTCCCGCCTGTGGCCGGACCGGTCGTAGTCCCTTTTCAAGTGTCCCGGTCTGCCACAGGACCAGCAGGTAGGCGTTCCTCGCCTCTGCCGCTCGGGTGGCTTCGGTTGGCGCCAACCAGCATCCGTCGCCGTGACGCTCCTGATCCAGTGCGGTGTTGAGACTCCCGCCGCCGACTTGGCCGCCTCCATCCTGAGGGCCGCCGCCAGAGCTGCGTTGATGGTACGATGCTCTGCCAGGAGTAGCTGTTGTCCTATTTCCGGGTTTCGAACTCCGCTGCCGAAGTTGTAGGGCGCCTCTCCAGCGATGAAGTCAGTAGGTAGGCCCCTGAGGGCCTTATGGGCCAGTTGTTCCACCGCCATTCCATATTCCTGCAGGGACTCGCCTGACTGTTGGACTCTCGTTTTTAGTTGGGTCCTGAATGCTGCCGCAAGTTGACAGTCACCATAACGTCCCTCCAAGGCCGCCATTATCTCGGCGGCTGTCCCATCTTCTGGAACACTGTGAAGCATCTCCGACGCGTATACCTGAAGCTCGGCCAGCAACTGAGTGGTTTTCTCTGTTGGCGTCCACCCATTGTGCTCTGCGATGGCCTCGAACTGGCGACGGAATATCGCCCAAGATGTCGTACCGTCGAACTTTGGCATCTTGACGTAGTAATGTCTGGCTGAAGGCGATGGTTCCGCAGGGCCAGCATATGGAGTCCTCAACTCTGTGGCCGCTTCTTGCATGGCACGTCGAACCTCCTCGGCAACTATCTGTTTATGTTCTCTAGCCTGGCGATCCACCAACGCGAGGATGTGCTTGTTTTCTACAGCATGTTGGTCCATTAACATACTCGTCTTGTCCAGCAACTCACTCGTTTCCTCTTGACGACGCTCGAGAGCGCGAATTTTGCCATCAAAATGGTCTACATCCTGTCTTAACTCGGCTACTGTCTCGTTTATAGTTGTAAAATTCTGGTTAATTTAACCAAATCGGCCTTAAGTTCGCCTTTCACGATGGCGAAAATTCCATCTACGTGGGCCGAAACGCTTTCAATTTTCGTGGTGACGTCATCTTTCACTCCGCTTATGTCGCCTTTCACTCCGCTTATGTCACTTTTCATCTCGGATTTTACGTCATTTATGTCGTTCTTCACTCCACTTATGTCGCTTTTCACCTCACTGATGTGTTTGTGCATTTCCTTGAAGGCTTCCAGGATTTGCTGTAGGTTGTCCATTATGTCGATAATGTCCCGATTCTGACACCAGTGCAACGGTTTATACTGAACAACAATGTAACTTTATTATCTCAACAATGGGACTTGCTCTCCACACAGTAACACAGTATTCGTTAGTGCACTCCACTGGCGACAATGATAATTTACTTGGACTATTACGAACAACAATGAACTGTTAATCTTAACTAATATTTACAAAGAACAATTTACAACACAGAACGGTCGGTTCTCTGTTCACAGCTCGTTTGCCTTGGCTAGTTCTACTAGCTCAGTCACTCGCGTTCACAGAATCTCGAACCCCAGACCTTCAGAGACGATCCGCTGAAATTCGAACTCAGGTCTCCCAACTGCGGTCCACTGCACTCGAACTACGGGCTTCAGGCTCCACAGTTACTGACACAACTCAAGTCGCGATCTGGTCTCGAAGCTGACTTCACTCCTACACAAGACTGGCTTACTGACTGACTGTCCGACGTTCACTTGCGTCTCCTCTTTTATAACCAAACTATAGTTTCTCGAGATTTCGCGAAAGATTCCACTCTCGAATAATCTGGATTTCCACTTCGACGGACTTCTGGACGATACGGGAGGGTCAGTCCCCCCTTCAATCCGCACAAAGGAGTTGCACGCGCGACAGCCCCATGCCTCTCCAAGCCGCGCGCCATACACAAATGCATCGTGGAGCCCGTTTCGACACACAAGCAACCTGATCTCTTGCGGGAACCTTGTTCGAGCCACTAGCTGGATGTCACAATATTCTATCACTGATCTCGATTTCCCACTCTAACAAAATTTTTCTAAAATTTTAGTTTTTGCAAGATTTTAAGCTATTTAATCGTGAATAAAAAATACAAATCCCAACGGAATTCTCTAGTTTCTTAAAACAATGTCAAATTCGTGTGTACGCACGTATATTTATGAAAAGAATCATGTTCGCGGCCAGAATAATATAAGTTTGTTAGTGTAAATCGTAAAAAGTGGAAAAATCTTCGTTTCTCGAGATAGAAATGTGTTTTTTGTGTAAACATTAATAAAACCTACAAATTCCAACCGATTGTGCTAATTCTTTCAGAAGAGCTTAATATGCATTCTTAAACAGTACTCTATTACAGGTTTCGATTTTCCACACAAACAAATTTTTTTAAAAATTTAGATTTTGCGAGATTTTAAGCTACATAATCATGAATAAACACTACAAATCCCGACGGAAATTTCTAGTTTCTTAAAAAAAAAAAAATTCATAATCGTGTGTACGCACGTATTTCTATCAAAAGATTCATGTTCGCGGCCAGAAAAATATGTGTTTGTCACTGTGTTTCGTAAAAAGTGGAAAAATCGTCGTTTCTCAAGTTAGAAATGCGTTTTTTTGTGTACAAATTAATAAAAACTAGAGATTCCAAGCGATTGTGCTATTTCTTACTAAAAAAAGTGTTTAATATGCATTTTTAGAAAGTTCTCTATCACGTTTCCATTTCCACTCAAGCGAAATTTTTCTAAAAATTTAGACTTTGCGAGATGTTAATTTATATAATCATGAATAGAACTACAAATCCCTACGGAATTCTCTAGTTTCTTAAAAAATGTAATATTCGTGTGTACGCACGTATTTCTATCATAAGGTTCTAGTTCGCGTCCAGAAAAATATCTGTTTGTTAGTATAAATCGTAAAAATTGGAAAAATCTTCATTTCTCGAGTTAGAAATGCGTTTTTTGTGTAAACACTAATAAAACCTACAGAATCCAAGCGATTGTACTAATTCTTTCAGAAAGAGATTAATATGCAATTTTAAACAGTAATCTATCACTGGTTTCGAATTTCCACTCAAACAACCTTTTTCTAAAAAGTTGGTTTTTGCGAGATTTTAAGCTATATAATCATGAATAAAAACTACATTTCCCAATGGAAATCTCTAGTTTCATAAAAAAAATGTCATAATCGTGTGTACGCACGTATTTCTATCAAAAGATTCATGTTCGCGTCCAGAAAAATATTTGTTTGTTAGTGTAAACCGTAGAAAGTGTAAAAACCGTCTTTTCTCGAGCTACAAATGCGTTTTTTGTGTAAACGTTAATAAAAATTACAGATTCCAACCGATTTTGCTAATTCTTTCAGAAATTTTCTAATATGCATTTTTATACAGTATTCTGTCACTCATCTCGATTTTCCACTCTAACAAATTTTTTTTTTAATTATTTTTTTCGAGATTTTAAACTATATAATCGTGAATAAAAACAACAAATTCCAACGGAATTCTGTAGTTTCTTAAAACAGAAGTGATATTATTGTGTACGCAAGTATTTATATCAAAATATTCATGTTCGCGTCCAGAAAAATCTGTGTTTGTTAGTGTAAATCGTGAAACATTGAAAAATCGTCGTTTCTCGAGCTAGAAATGCGTGTTTTGTATAAACACTAATAAAAGCTACAAAATCCAACGGATTGTGCTAATTCTTTCAGAATGTGTTTAATATGCATTTTATACAGTATTCTATCACTCATATCGATTTCTCACTCGTATAAAATTTTCTAAACATTTACATTTTGGGAGATTTTAAGCTACACCATCATGATTAAAAATTACAAATCCCAACCGTATTCTCTAGTTTCTTAAAACAATGTCAAATTCGTTTTTACACAAGTATTTCTATCAAAAGATTCATATTCGCTTCCAGAAAAATATATAACTTTGTTAGTGTAAATCGTAAAGTGGGAAAAATCGTCGTTTCTCGAGTTAGAAATGCGTTTTTTGTGAAAACATTAACAAATAATTCACTTTCCAACCAATTCTCTTAATTATTTCAGAAAGTATTTAATGTGCAATTTTATACAGTATTCTTTCACTCGTTTCGATTTTCCAATAAAAAGTTTTCTAAATATTTAATTTTTGCGAGATTTAATGCTATATAATCATGAATAAAAAGTACAAATCCCAACGGAATACTCTAATTTCTTAAACAATCTGATATTCTTGTGTATGCAAGTATTTCTATCAAAAATCTGATGTTCGCGTCCAGAAAATTATGTGTTTGTCAGTGTAAACCGTAATATGTCAAAAAAAATCGTAGTTTCTCGAGTTAGAAATGCGTTTCATGTGTAAACATTAATATAACCTACAGATTCCAACCGATTGTGCTAATTCTTTCAGAAAGTGTATAACATGCATTTTTAAAGAGTACTCTATCATTGTTTTCGGTTTTCCACTCAATCAAAATTTTCTATCAATTTAGTTTTAGCGAGATATTAAGCTATATAATCATGAATAAATTCTAGAAATCCCAACGGAATTCTCTAGTTTCTTAAAAGAATGTGATATTCGTGTGGACGCACGTATTTCTATCAAAAATATTCATGTTCGCGTCCAGAAAAATATGTATTTTTTAGTGTAACTCGTAAAAAGGGAAAAATCGTCGTTTTTTCGAGTTAGAAATGCGGTTTTTGTGTAAACATTAACAAATACTACAGTTTCCAACCTATTCTGTTAATTCTTTCAGAAAGTGTTTAATATGCATTTTTATACAGTATTCGTTCACTCGTTTCGATTTTCCAATAAAAAGTTTTCTAAATATTTATTTTTTGTGAGATTTAAAGCTATATAATTATGAATAAATACTACAAATCCCAACGGAAGACTCTAGGTTCTTAAACAATTTGTTAATCCTGTATATGCAAGTATTTCTATCAAAAGTCTGATGTTCGCGTCGAGAAAATTATGTGTTTGTTAGTGTAAACCAGAAAGTGTCAAAAAATATAGCGTCGTTTCTCGAGCTAGATTTCGTTTTATGTGTAAACATCAATATAACCTACAGATTCCAAACGATTGTGCTCATTCTTTCAGAAATAGTTTAACATGCATTTTTAAAGAGTACTCTATCACTGTTTTCGATTTTCCACTCAATCAAATGTTCTATCAATTTAGTTTTAGCGAGATATTAAGCTATATAATCATGAATAAAATCTAGAAATCCCAACGGAATTATCTAGTTTCTTAAAATAATGTGATATTCGTGTGTACACACGTATTTCTATCAAAAGTTTCATGTTCGCGTCCAGAATAATATGAGTTTGTTAGTGTAAATCATAAAAAGTGGAAAAATCTTCGTTTATCGAGATAGAAATGCGTTTTTGTGTAAACATTTATAAAACCTACAAATTCCAACAGATTGTGCTCATTCTTTCAAAAAGTGTTTAATATGCATTCTTAAACAGTACTCTATCACTGGTTTCGATTTTAAACTCAAACAAAATTTAAAACAAAAAATTGGTTCTTGCGAGATGTTAAGCTATATAATCAAGAATAAAAACTAGAAATCCCAACAGAATTCAATAGTTTCTTAAAGGAATGTGATATTAGTTTGTACGCACGTATTTCCAACAAAAGATTCATTTTCGGGTCCAGAAGAATATGTGTTTGTTAGTGTAAATCGTAAAAGTCCAAAAATCGTCGTTTCTCGAGTTAGAAATGCGTTTATTGTGTAAACATTACCATATACTACAGTATCAAACGAAATGTGTTATTTCTTTCAGAAAGTGTTCAATAAGCATTTTTGTACCGTATTCGTTCACTCGTTTCGATTTTCCACTAAAAATTTTTCTAAATATTTATTTTTTGCGAGATATTAAGCTATATAATAAAAATGAATAAAAACTACAAATCCCAACGGAATTCTCTAGTTTGTTAAACAATGTGATAATCCTTTGTACGCACGTATTTTTATCAAAAGATTCATGTTCTCGCCCAGAAAATATGTGTTTGTTAGTGTAAACCGTAAAATGTGGAAAAATCGTCGTTACTCGGGGTAGAAATGCGTTTTGTGTGTAAACATTAATATTCGAACCGATTGTGCTAATTCATTCAGAAAGTGCTTAACACGCATTTTTAAAGAGTACTCTATCACTGTTTCCGGTTTTCCATTCAAGCAAAATTTTTCTGACAATTTAGTTTTAGCGAGATATTAAGCTATATAACCTTGAATATAAACTAGAAATCGAAACGGAATTCTCTACTTTCTTAAAACAATGTGATATTCGTGTGTACGCACGTATTTCTATCAAAAGATTCATGTTCGCGTCCAGAAAAATAAGAGTTTTTTACTTTAAGCCGTAAAAAGTGGAAAAATCGTTGTTTCTCGAGCTAGAAATGCGTTTTATGTGTGAACATTAATAAAACCTGCAGATTGAAACCGATTGTGCTAATTCTTTCAGAAAGTGTGTAATACGCATTCTTAAACTGTACTCTATCACTGGTTTCGATTTTAAACTCAAACAAAATTTAAAAAAAAAAACTGTTTTTTTGCGAGATTTTAAGCAATATAATCTTGAATAAAATTTAGAAATCCCAACGAAATTCTCTGGTTTCTTAAAAGAATGTGATATTCGTGTGTACGTACGTATTTCTTTCAAAAGACCGTATTCGTTCACTCGTTTCTATTTTCCACTAAAATTTTTCTAAATATTTATTTTTTGCGAGATATTAAGCTATATAATAAAAATGAATAAAAACTACAAATCCCAACGGAATTCTCTAGTTTGTTAAACAATGTGATAATCCTTTGTACGCACGTATTTTTATCAAAAGATTCATGTTCGCGTCCAGAAAAATATGTGTTTGTTAGTGCATATCGTAAAAAGTGTAAAAAATGTCGTTTCTCGTGCTACCAATGCGTTTTTTGTGTAAACGTTAATAAAAACTACAGATTCCAACCGATTGTGCTAATTCTTTCAGAAAGTGTCTAATATGCATTTTTATACAGTATTCTATCACTCATTTCGATATTCCACTCTAACAAAATTTTTCTACAAATTTAGTTTTTGTGAGTTTTAAGCTATATAATCGTCAATAACACTACATATCCCAACGGAATTCTCTAGTTAATTAAAACAGATGTGATAATATTGTGTACGCAAGTATTTCAATCAAAAGATTCATGCTCGCGTCCAGAAAAATCTTTGTTTGTTAGTGTAAATCTTGAAACATTGAAAAATCGGCGTTTCTCGAGCTAGAAGTGCGTTTTTTGTATGAACATTAATAAAACCTGCAGATTGAAACCGATTGTGCTAATTCTTTCAGAATGTGTGTAATACGCATTCTTAAACTGTACTTTATCACTGGTTTCGAATTTACTCTCACACAAAATTTAAAACAAAAAATTGGTTCTTGCGAGAAGTTAAGCTATATATTCATGAATAAAAACTAGAAATTCCAACGGAATTCTCTATTTTCTTAAACCAATGTCAAAATTCGTTTGTACGCACGTATTTCTATCAAAAGTTTCATGTTCGCGTCAAGAAAAATATAAGTTTGTTAGTGTAAATCGTGAAACATTGAAAAACCGTCGTTTCTCGAGTTAGAAATGCGTTTTTTGTGTAATTTTTACAAATACTACAGTTTCCTACCAATTGTGTTAATTATTTCATAAAGTGTTTAATATGCATTTTTATACAGTATTTGTTCACTCGCTTCGATTCTCCACTAAAAATATTTCTAAGAATTTAGTCATAGCGAGAATTAATCTATATGATCATGAATAAAATCTACAAAATCCATCGGAATTCTCTAGTTTCTTAAACAATATGATATTCGAGTGTACGCACGTATTCCTATCAAAAGATTCATGTTCGAGCCCAAAAAATTAATTCTTTGTTAGTGTAAACCGTAAAATGTGGAAAAATCGTCTTTTCTCGTGCTAGATATGCTTTTTATGTGTAAACATTTATATAACCTACAGATTCCTTCCGATTGTGCTAATTCTTTGAGAAAGTTTTTAACATGTATTTTTAAAGAGAAATCTATCACTCTTTTCGGTTTTCCACTCAAACAAAATTTTTCTAACAATTTAGTTTTAGCGAGATATTAAGCTATATAATCATGAATAAAAACTAGAAATCCCAACGGAATTCTCTAGTTTCTTAAAACAATGCGATATTCGTGTGTACGCACGTATTTCTATCAAGAGATTTATTTCGCGTCCAGAAAAATATGAGTTTGTTAGTGTAAGCCGTAAAAAGTGGAAAAATCGTTGTTTTTCGAGCTAGAAATGCGTTTTATGTGTCAACATTAATTATGCCTACAGATTCCAACCGATTGTGCTATTTATTTCAGAAAGATTTTAATGTGCATTCTTAAAAAGTACTCTATCACTGGTTTCGATTTTACACGCAAACCAAATTTAAAAAAGAAATTTGGTTATTGCGAGATGTTAAGCTATATAATCATGAATAAAAATTAGAAATCCCAACGGAATTCTCTAGTTTATTAAAACAATATCAAATTCGTTTGTACGCACGAATTTCTATCAAAAGTTTCATGTTCGCGTCCACAAAAATTTAATTTTTTAGTGTAAATTGTAAAAAGGGAAAATCGTCGTTTCTCGAGCTAGAAATGCGTTTTTTTTTTGTGCAAACATTATCAAATCCTACAGTTTGAAACCGATTGTCTCAATTCTTTCAGAAAATGTTTAATATGCATTTTTGTACAGTATTCGTTCCCACGTTTCGATTTTCAACTAAAAATTTTTCTAAAAACTTAGTTAATGCGAGATTCTATGCTATATAATCATGAATAAATACTACAAATCCGAACGAAATTCTCTAGTTTCTTAAACAATGTGATATTTCTGTGTACTCACGTATTTCTATCAAAAGATTGATGTTTGCGTCCTGAAAAATATGTGTTTCTTAATATAAACAGTAAAATGTGGAAAAATCTCCTTTCTCGTGCTAGAAATGCGTTTGATGTGTAAACATTAATATAACCTACAGATTCCAACCGATTGTGCTAATTCTTTCAGAAAGTGTTAAACATATACTTTTAAACAGTACTCTATCAGTGTTTTCGGTTTTCCAATCAAACAAAATTGTTCTAAAAATTTAGTTTTTGCGAGGTATTAAGCTATATATACACGAATAAAAACTACAAATCCCAACGGAATTCTCTACTTTCTTAAAAGACTGTGATATTCGTGTGTACGCACGTATTTCTAACAAAGTTTCATGTTCGAGTCGAGAAATATATCAGTTCGTTTGTGTAAATCGCAAAAAGTTTAAAAATCGACGTTTCTCGATCTAGAGAAGCGTTTTTTGTATAAGCATTAATAAAAGATGCAAATTCCAACCGATTGTTTAATATGTATTTTATACAGTATTCCATCACTCGTCTCAATGTTCCACTCAAACATAATTTTTCTAAAAATTTAATTCTTGCGAGATTTTAAGCTATAAAATAATCAATAAAATCTACAAATCCCAACGGAATTCTCTAGTTTATTAACTTGTGACATTAGAGTGTACGCACGTATCTCTATCAAAAGATTCATGTTCGCGTCCAGAAAAATATGTAGTCGTTTCTCGAGTTAGCAATGCGTTTTTTGTGTAAACATTAATAAAAACTACAGATTCCAAGCGATTGTGCTAATTCTTTCAGAAAAACTTTAATATGCATTTTTAAACAGTACTCTATCGCTGGTTTCGAATTGTCATTCAAACAAAATATTTCTAAAAATTTAGTTTTTGCGAGAAGTTAAGTTATATAATCATGAATAAAAACTAAAAATCTCAACGGAAATCTCTAGATTCATAAAACAATGTCATATTCCTGTGTACGCACGTATTACTATCAAAAGATTCATATTCGCGTCCAGAAAAAAAGAGATTGTTAGAGTAAATCGTAAAAAAGTGGAAAAATCGTTTCTCGTGTTAGAAATTCGTTTTTTGTGTAAATATTAATAAAACATGCAGATTCCACGCGATTGTGCTAATTCTTTCAGAAAGAGTTTTATATGCATTTTCAAACAGTACTCTATCACAGGTTTCGTTTTTCCACCCTAACAAATTTTACTAAAATTTAGTTTTTGCGACATATTAGCTATATAATTATGAGTAAAATCTACAAATCCTAACGGAAATCTCTAGTTTCTTAAAAAAAATGTCATAATAGTATGTACGCACGTATTTCTATCAAAAGATTAATGTTCGCGTCCACAAAAATATGTGTTTGATAGTGTAAACCGTAAAAAGTGTAAAAACCGACGTTTCTCGAGCTACAAATGCGTTTTCTGAGTAAACGTTAATAAAAACAAGAGATTCCAACTGATTGTGTTAATTCTTTCAGAAAGTGTCTAATTTGCATTTTATACAGTATTCTATCACTCATCTCGATTTTCCACTCAAAAAAAAAATTTCTACATATTTAGTTTTTGAGAGATTTTAAGCTATATAATCGTGAATAAAAAGTACAAAATTCAAAAGGAATTCATTAGTTTCTTTAAAAAAATGTGATATTAGTGTGTACTCAAGTATATCTGTCAAAAGATTCATGTTCCCGTCCAGAAAAATCTGTGTTTGTTATTGTAGGTCTAAATCGTGAAACATTGGAAAATCGTCGTTTCTCGAGCTAGAAATTCATTTTTTGTATAAACAATAATAAAACCTAAAAAATCCAACCGATTGTGCTAATTTTTTCAGAAAGTGTTTAATATGCATTTTTATACAGTATTCTATCTCTCGTATCGAGTTTCCACTCTAACAAAATTTTTCTAAAAATTTAGTTTTTGAGAGATTTTAAGCTATATAATCATGAATAAAAACTACAAATCCCAACGGAATTCTCTAGATTCTTAAAATAATATCAAATTCGATGGTACGCACGTATTTCTATAGAAGACTCATGTTCGAGTACAGAAAAAAATAAGTTTGTTAGTGTAAATCGTAAAAAGGGAAAAACCGTCGCTTCTCGAGCTAGAAATGCGTTTTTTGTGTAAACATTAACAAATCCTGCAGTTTCCTACAGATTGTGTTAATTCTTTCAGAGAGTTTTTAATATGCTTTTTTATACAGTATTCGTTCAAATCGTTTCGATTTTCTACTAAAATTTTTTCTAAAATTTGAGTATTTGCGAGATGTTAAGCTATATAATCATGAATAAAAAATTCAAATCTCAACAGGATTTTGTAGTTCCCTAATATAATGTGACATGCGCGTGCACGCATGTATTTCTATATAAAGTTTCATGTTCGCGCGCAGAAAAATCTGTGTTTGCTAGGGTAAGTCGTAAAATGTGGAAAAATCGACGTTTCTCGAGCTAGAAATGCGTTTTTTGTATATGCATTTAATAAAACATGCAAATTCCAACCGATTGTGCTAATTATTTCAGAAAGTGTTTAATATGCATTTTTATACAGTATTCTCTCACTCATTGCGACTTTTCATTCAAACAAAATTTTTCTAAAAATTTAGTTTTTCGAGATATTAAGCTACATAATCATGAATAAAAACCACAAATCCCATCGGAATTCTCTAGTTACTTAAAGGAATGTGATATTCGTGTGTACGCACGTATTTCTATCAAAATTTTGATGTTCAAGTCCAGAAAAATACGAGTTTGTTAGTGTGAATCGATAAAAGTGGAAAAATCGACGTTTCTCAGCTAGAAATGCGTTTTTTGTATAAGCATTAATAAAACATGCAAATTCCAAACGATTGTGCTAATTCCTTCAGGAAGTGTTTAATACGCATTTTTAAACTGTAGTCTATCATTTGTTTCGATTTTCCACTCTAACAAAATTTTTCAAAAAATTTAGCTTTTGCGAGATGTTAAGTTATATAATCATGAATAAAACTACAAAACCAGCGGAATTCTCTAGTTTCTTAAAACAATGTGATATTTATTTGTACGCACGTATTTCTATCAAAAGATTCATTTTCGCGTCGAGAAAAATCTGTGTTTGTTAGTGTAAGTCGCGAAAAATTGAAAAATCATCGTTTCTCGAGCTAGAAATGCGTTTTTTTTAACATTAATAAAACCTTCAAAATCCAACCCATTGTGCTAATTCATTCAGAATGTGTTTGTATGCATTTTTAAACAGTATTCTATCACTCATTTCGATTTTCCACTTTAACAAATTTTTTCTAAAAATTTAGTTTTTGCAAGATTTTAAGCTATATAATCATGAATAAAAACTACAAATCCCAACGGAATTCTCTACTTTCTTAAAACAATGTCAAATTCGTTTGTACGCACGTATTTCTATCAAAAGATTCATTGTCGCGTGCAGAAAAATATATGTTCGTTAGTGTAAATCGTAAAAAGTGCAAAAATCGGCGTTTCTCGAGATAGAAATGCGTTTTTTTTTAAACATTAACAAAACCTACAGATTCCAACCGATTGTGTTAATTCTAACTGAAAGTATTTAATATGTATTTTTATACAGTATTCGTTCTCTCGTTTCGATTTTTCACTAAAAATTTAACTAAAATTTAATTTTTTGCGAGATTTTCATCTATATAATCATGTTTAGAAACTAAAAATCCCTACGGAATTCTCTAGTTTCTTAAACAGTGCGATATTCCTGTGTACGCAGGTATTTCTATCAAAAGATTCATGTTCGCGTCCAGAAAAATATGTGTTTGTTAGTGAAAACCGTAAAATGTGGGAAAATCTTCGTTTCTGGAGCTAGACATGCGTTTTAAGTGTAAACATTAGTAAAACCTACGGATAGAAACCGATTGTGCTAATTCTTTCAGAAAGTGCTTAACATGCATTTTTATACAGTACTCTATCACTGTTTTCGTTTTTCCATTCAAACAAAATTTTTCTAAAGATTTAGTTTTTGAGAGATATTAAGGTATATAATCGTGAATAAAAACTACAAATCCCAACGGAATTCTCTATTTTCTTAAAAGAATGTGATATTCATATGTGCGCACGTTTTTCTATCAAAAGGTTCATGTTCGCGTACAGAAAAATATGAGTTTGTTAGTGTAAATCGTAAAAAGTGGAAAAATCGTCGTTTCTCTGGCTAGAAATGCGTTTTTTCTATATTCATTAATAAAACCTACAAATTCCAACCGATTGTACTATTTCTTTCAGAAAGTGTTTAATATGCATTTTTATAAATTATTCTATTACTCGTTTCGATCTTCCTCTCAAAGAAAATATTTCTAGAAACTTAATTTTTCGAGATGTTAAGCTATATATTCATGAATAAAAACCACAAATCCAATCGGAATTCTCTAGTTCATGAAACCAATGTCAAACTCGTGTGTCCGCACGTATTTCTAACAAAAGATTCATGTTCGCGTCCGAAAAATATGTGTTGTTAGGGTTAACCGTAAAAAGTGGAAAAATCATTGTTTCTCGAGCTGGAATTGCGTTTTTTGTGTAAACATGAATAAATCCTACAGATTCCAACCGATTGTGCTAATTCTTTCATAAAGTGTTTAATATCCTTTTTCATACAGTAATCTCTCACTCGTTTCGATTTTCCTATCTAAGAAATTATTTCTAGAAACTTAATTTTTCGCGATGTTAAGCATGAATAAAAACCACAAATCCAATCGGAATTCTCTAGTTTCTTAAAACAATGTCAAATTCGTGTGTACGCACGTATTTCTACCAAAAGATTCATGTTCGCGTCCAGAAAAATATGTGTTTGTTAGTGTAAGCCGTAAAAACTGTAAAAATCGTCGTTTCTCTAGCTACAAATGCGTTTTTGTGTAAAAGTTAATAAAAGTTACAGGTTGCAACCGATTGTGCTAATTCTTTCATAAAGTGTTTAATATGCATTTAATACAGTATTCTGTCACTCATCTCTATTTTCCAGTCAAACAAAATTGTCCACACCTGTGGAGTTACGGTTAGCACGTCTAGCCGCGAAACCAGGAGGCCCGGGTTCGATTCCCGGTCGGGGCAAGTTACCTGGTTGAGGTTTTTTTCCGGGGTTTTCCCTCAATCCAATATGAGAAAATGCTGCGTAACTTTCGGTGTTGGACCCCGGAATCATTTCACCGGCATTATCACCTTCATCTCATTCAGACGCTAAATAACCTAAGCTGTTGATAAAGCGTCGTAAAATAACCTCCTAAAATAAATAAATCAAACAAAATTTTTCTAAAAATTTATTTCTTGCCAAATTTTAAGCTCTATAATCATGAATAAAGCTACAAATCCCAACGGAATTCTCTAGTTTCTTATAAAAAAATATGATATTCGTGTGTACGCACGTATTTTTATCAAAAGATTCATCTTTGCTTCCAGAAAAATCTGTGTTTGTTAGTGTAAATCGTGCAACATTGAAAAATCGTCGTTTCTCGAGCTAGAAATGCGTTTTTTATAAACAATAATAAAACCTACAAAATCCAACCGATTGTGCTAATTCTTTCAGAAAATATTTAATATGCATTCTTATACAATATTGTAAATTTTATACTGAACTACAATGTAACTTTATTATCTCAACAAAAGGATTCGCTCTCCACACAGTAACACAGTATTCGTTAGTGCACTCCACTGACGACAATGACAATTTACTTGGACTATTACGATCAACAATGAACTGTTAATCTTAACTAATATTTACAAAGCACAATTTACAACTCTGAACGGTCAGTTCCCAGTTCACAGCTCGTTTGTCTTGGCTAGTTCTTCTAGCTCTGTTACTCGCGTTCACAGAATCTCGAACCCCAGACCTTCATAGACGATCCGCTGAACTTTGAATTAAGGTCCCCCAACTGCGGTCCACTGCACTCGAACTCCGGGCTTCAGGCTCCACAGTTACGGACACAACTCAAGTCGCGCTCTGGTCTCGAACCTGGCTTCACTCCTACACAAGACTGGCTTACTGACTGACTGACTGACTGACTGACTGACTGACGTTCACTTACGTCTTCTCTTTTATAACCAAACTATAGTTTCTCGAGAGTTCGCGAAAGATTCCACTCTCGAATAATCTGGATTTCCACTTCGTCGGACTTCTGGACGATACAGGAGGGTCCGTCCCCCCCTTCATTCCGCACATATCAGTTACGCGCGCGATCTCCCCTCGCCTCTCCAAGCCGCGAACCGTCCCCCAGTGCTCCGTGGAGCCCGTGTCTACTCACGAGCGACCTGCTCTCTTGCGGGAAGCGTGTTCGAGTCTCGAGGTGGCTGTCACATTGCTCCCTCCTTAGGGCTGGCCGTCCCGGAGAGTCCCTTGGTATGCCGCCAGTCGATCCAACTTTTTGGGGTCCTCCGGCTTCGCCCTCCTTGTGGTGGTGTCATCCGTCATGGGTTTGGCTGGGCATCGATACTCGTACTGCGTGGGCGCCGTCTTTCTTTTTCACTTGGCCCTCCAAGGAGAGCTCGCTGGCCACGGGTTGGTCTTCGGCGACCATCAGGAAAACTTCATCCCGACCAAGACGGAGTATACGGCGCCGGACGTCCACCGTCGCATCGAGTAACCGCATGGCGTCGAGTGTCAGGACGACGTCCTCGGTGATGTTAGCGACGAACACCCACATTTCAAGTTTCCTCTTCCCCAAGGTCAGGTCTAGGAAGATCTCTCTCTGGATGGACAAGCTCTCGCCTGAAGCAGTCCGTAGCTCAGTTTGGCGCAGCGTCGTCCTCCCAGGTAGGCCACGCATGATGTCTGGTCTGACTGTAGTGAGCATCGCCCCGGTGTCCGCCAGTACTCTGCATGGACGGCTCTTATCCGTCCTTCAGCAATCAGCTCATCGTCGCATCTTCTGTCGACCGGTTTCAGGACGAGCCGAGGGGAGGGTGATGACGGCGCCGACGTGTTCCTCCTAGCATCGGCCCCCTCTCTCTCCTGACTGTAACCAGGTCGGTCGCAACTCTTCCGGAAGTGTCCAGGTTCACCGCAGGACCAGCAGGTGGGCACCCGTCGCCCCCGTTGCTCCGGCGACTGTTCACCCCTCTCGGTGTTACTCACCTCTCTCTCCTGCCGGTGGCCAGATTGGTCGCAATCCCTCCTTAGGTGTTCCGGTCTCCCGCAGAACCAGCAGGTGGGCGCCCGTCGTCCTCGGCACCCCGGTGACTGTTGGCGCTCCTCGACGTCGGCCACCTCTCACTCATGCCTGTGGCCAGATTGGTCACAGTCCCTTCTCAAGTGTCCCGGTTTGCCGCAGGATCAGCAGGTGGGCGCCCGTCGTCTCCGCCGCTCCGTTGGCTGCTGGCACTCCTCGACGTCGGCCTTCTCTCTCTCCCGCCTGTGGCCGGACCGGTCGCAGTCCCTTTTCAAATGTCCCGGTCTGCCACAGGACCAGCAGGTAGGCGTTCCTCGCCTCTGCCGCTCGGGTGGCTTCGGTTGGCGCCAACCAGCATCCGTCGCCGTGACGCTCCTGATCCAGTGCGGTGTTGAGACTCCCGCCGCCGACTTGGCCGCCTCCATCCTGAGGGCCGCCGCCAGAGCTGCGTTGATGGTACGATGCTCTGCCAGGAGTAGCTGTTGTCCTATTTCCGGGTTTCGAACTCCGCTGCCGAAGGCGTAGGCCGCCTCTCCAGCGATGAAGTCAGTAGGTAGGCCCCTGAGGGCCTTATGGGCCAGTTGTTCCACCGCCATTGCAAATTCCTGCAGGGAGTCGCCTGACTGTTGGACCCTCGTTTTTAGTTGGGTCCTGAATGCTGCCGCAAGTTTATGGTCACCATAACGTCCCTCCAAGGCCGCCATTATCTCGGCGGCTGTCCCATCTTCTGGAACGCTGTGAAGAATCTCCGACGCGTGTACCTGAAGCTCGGCCAGCAACTGAGTGGTTTTCTCTGTTGGCGTCCACCCATTGTGCTCTGCAATGGTCTCGAACTGGCGACGGAATATCGCCCAAGATGTCGTACCGTCGAACTTCGGCGTCTTGACGTTGTAATATCTGGCTGAAGGCGATGGTTCCGCAGGGCCAGCATATGGAATCCTCAACTCTATGGCCGCTTCTTGCATGGCACGTCGAACCTCCTCGGCAACTATCTGTTTATGTTCTCTAGCCTGGCGATCCACCAACGCGAGGATGTGCTTGTTTTCTACAGAATGTTGGTCCATTAACATACTCGTCTTGTCCAGCAACTCACTCGTTTCCTCTTGACGACGCTCGAGAGCGCGAATTTTGCCGTCAAAATGGTCTACATCCTGTCTCAACTCGGCTACTGTCTCGTTTATAGTTGTAAAATTCTGGTTAATTTAACCAAATCGGCCTTAATTTCGCCTTTCTCGATGGCGAAAATTCCATCTACGTGGGCCGAAACGCTTTCAACTTGCGTGATGACGTCATCTTTCACTCCGCTTATGTCGCCTTTCACTCCGCTTATGTCACTTTTCATCTCGGATTTTACGTCACCTATGTCGTTCTTCACTCCACTTATGTCGCTTTTCACCTCACTGATGTGTTTGTGCATTTCCTTGATGGCTTCCAGGATCTGCTGTAGGTTGTCCATTGTGTCGATAATGTCCCGATTCTGACACCAGTGTAACGGTTTATACTGAACAACAATGTAACTTTATTATCTCAACAATGGGACTTGCTCTCCACACAGTAACACAGTATTCGTTAGTGTACTCCACTAAGGACAATGATAATTTACTTGGACTATTACGAACAACAATGAACTGTCAATCTTAACTAATATTTACAAAGCACAATTTATAACACAGAACGGTCAGTTCTCTGTTCACAGCTCGTTTGCCTTGGCTAGTTCTTCTAGCTCAGTCACTCGCGTTCACGGAATCTCGAACCCCAGACCTTCAGAGACGATCCGCTGAAATTCGAACTCAGGTCCCCCAACTGCGGTCCACTGCACTCGAACTACGGGCTTCAGGCTCCACAGTTACTGACACAACTCAAGTCGCGATCTGGTCTCGAAGTTGGCTTCGCTCCTACACAAGTCTGGCTTACTGACTGACTGTCCGACGTTCACTTGCGTCTCCTCTTTTATAACCTAACTATAGTTTCTCGAGAGTTCGCGAAAGATTCCACTCTCGAATAATCTGGATTTCCACTTCGACGGACTTCTGGACGATACGGGAGGGTCCGTCCCCCCTTCAATCCGCACAAAGCTGTTGCCCGCGCGACAGCCTCATGCCTCTCCAAGCCGCGCGCCATCCAACAATGCACTGTGGAGCCCGTGTCGACCCACACGCGACCTGATCTCTTGCGGGAACCTTGTTCGAGTCACGAGCTGGATGTCACAATATTCTATCACTCATCTCGATTACCCACTCAATCAAAATTTTTCAAAATTTTATTAGTTTTTGCAAGATTTTAAGCTATTTAATCGTGAATAAAAAATACAAATCCCAACGGAATTCTCTAGTTTCTTAAAACAATGTCAAATTCGTGTGTACGCACGTATATCTATGAAAAGAATCATGTCCGCGGCCAGAATAATATAAGTTTGTTAGTGTAAATCGTAAAATGTGGAAAAATCGACGTTTCTCGAGCTAGAAATGCGTTTTTTGTGTAAACATTAACAAATTCTGCAGATTCCAAACGATTGTGTTAATTCTTTCAGAAAGTGTTTAATATGCATTTTTAAACAGTATTCGTTCACTCGTTTCGATTTTCCAGTATAATTTTTTCTAAAAATTTAGTTTTTGCGAGATTTAAAGCTATATAATCATGAATAAAATCTACAAATCCAGAAGGAATTTTCTATTTCCTTAAAACAATGTGTTATTCCTGTGTACGCACGTATTCCTAAAAAATATTCGTGTTCGCGTACCAGAAAAATATGCGTTTGTTAGTGTAAACTGTAAAAAGTGGAAAAATCGTTTCTCGTAATGCGTTTTTTGTATAAACATTAATAAAACCTACAAATTAAAACAGATTGTGATAATTCTTTCTGAGAGTGTTTAATATTTTTTTTACAGTATACTATAAACTCGTTTCGATATTCCACTAAAAATTTTTTTTCAAAATAATTAGTTGTTGCGAGATTTTAAGCTATATAATCAAGAATATAAATTTCAAATCCCAACGGAATTATCTAGTTGCTTAAAAGAATGTGTTATTCGTGTTTACGCACGTATTTCTATCAAAAGATTCAGGTTCGTGTCCAGAAAAGTATAATTTTGTTAGTGTAAATCGTAAAAAGTGGAAAAATCGTCGTTTCTCGTACTAGGATTGCGTTTTTTGTGTAAGCATTAATAAAACATGCAAATTCCAACCGATTGTTCTAATCCTTTCAGAAAGTGTTTAATATGCATTTTTATACAGTATTCTGTCACTCATTTCGATTTTCCACTCAAACATAATTTTTCTAATAATTTGATTTTTCGAGATTTTATACTACATAATCATGACTAAAAACTGCAAATCCGATGTGAATTGTCAAGTTTCTTAAAACAATGTCAAATGCGTGTGTACGCAGGCATTTCTATCAAAAGAATCATGTTCGCGTCCAGAAAAATCTGTGTTTGTAAATCGTGAAAATTTGAAAAATCATCGTCTCTCGAGGTAGAAATGCGCTTTCTGTGTAAACATTAATAAAAGCTACAAATTCCAACCGATTTTGCTTATTCTTTCAGAAAGTTTTTACTTTGCGTTTTATACAGTAATCTAGCACTCATCTCGATTTTCCACCCAATCAAATTATTTCTAATAATTTAGTTCTTGAGAGATTTTAAGCTATATAATGATTAATAAAAACTACAAATCCTAAGGGAATTATCTAGATTCTTAAATCAATGTGATAATCCTGTGTACGCAGATTTTTCTATCAAAGGATTCAAACTCGCGTACAGAAAAATATGAGTTTGATACTGTAACTCGATAAAAGTGGAAAAATCGTCTTTTTTCGAGCTAGAAATGCGTTTTTTGTATCAGCATTATTAAAACATGCAAATTGCAACATATTATGCTAATTCTTTCAGAAAGTGTTTAATATGCATTTTTGTACATTATTCTCTCACTGGTTTCGATTTTCGAGTCAAACAAATTTTTTCTAAAAATTTAGTTTTTGCGAGATGTTAAGCTGTATAATGATGAATAAAAACAACAAATCCCATCGGAATTCTCTAGTTTCATTAAACAATGTGGTAATCGTGTGTACGCAGGTATTTCTATCAAAAGATTCATGTTCGCGTCCAGAAAAATATGAGTTTCTTAGTGTAAACCGTAAAAAGTGGAAAAATCATCGTTTCTCAAGCTAGAAATGCGTTTTTTTTAAAACATCAATAAAACGTACAGGTTCCAACCGATTGTGCTAATTCTTTCAGAAAGTGTTTAATATGCATTTTTAAACTGTACTCTAACACTGGTTTCGATTTTCCACTCAAACAAAATTTTTGTAAGAAATTAGTTTTGCGAGATTTTAAGCTATATAATCATGAATAAAAACTACAAATCACAACGGAATTCTCTAGTTTTTTTTAAAACAATGTCATAATCGTGTGTACGCACGTAATTGTATCAAAAGATTCATGTTCGCGTCCAGAAAAATATGTGTTTGTTAGTGTAAAGCATAAAACGTGTTAAAAAATATTGGTTTCGTTTCTCGAGCTAGAAATTCGTTTTTAGTGTAAACATTAATGAAACCTACAGACTCCAACCGATTGTGCTAATTCTTTCAGAAATTGTTCAATAAGCATTTTTATACAGTGTTCTATCACTCGCTATGAAGTTCAACTGAAACAAAATTTTTCTAAGAATTTAGTTTTTGCGAGATCTTATGCTATATAATCATGAATAAAATGTACAAATCCTAACGGAATTCATTAGATTGTTAAAACAAAGTCATATTCCTGTGTACGCACGTATTTCTATCAAAAGATTCATCTTCGAGTGCAGAAAAATGTGTGGTTATTTGTGTAAACCGTAAAAAGTGGAAAAATCGACGTTTCTCGAACTAGAATATCGTTTTTCGAGTAAACATTAATAAAAGCCTACAAATTCCAACCGATTGTTCTAATTCTTTCAGAAAGTATTTAATATGCATTTTTATACAGTATTCTATCTCTCATATCGATTTTCCACACAAACTAAATATTTCTATAAATTTAGTTATTGCTCGATTTTAACCTATATAATCATAAATAAAAACTACAAATCCCAACGAAATTCTCTAGTTTCTTAAAATAATGTGACATTCCTGTGTACGCACGCATTTCTATCAAAAGATTCATCTTCGGGTCCAGAAAAATATGTGTTTATTAGTGTAAACCGTAAAATGTGGAAAAATCGTCGTTTCTCGAGCTAGAAAATATATTTTCGTGTAAACATTAATAAAAACCTAAAAATTGCAACCGATTATGCTAATTCTTTCAGAAAGTGTTTAATATGTATTTTTATACAGTATTCTATTATTCATATCGATTTTCCGCACAAACAAAATTTTTCTAAAATTTTAGTTCTTACTAGATTTTAACCTATATAATCATGAATAAAAACTACAAATCCCAACGGAATTCTCTACTTTCTTAAAAGAATGTGACATTCCTGTGTACGCAAGTATTTCTATCAAAAGATTCATGTTTGCGTCCAGAAAATTATGAGTTTGCTAGAGTAAATTGTAAAAAGTGGAAAAATCGTTGTTTCTCGAGCTAAAAATGCGTTTTTTGTATAAGCATTAATATAACCTGAAAATTCCAACCGATTGTGCTAATTGTTTCAGAAAGTATTTAATATGCATTTTTATACAGCATTATTTCACTCGTTTCGATGTCCCACCCAAACATTATTTTTCTAAAAATTTAGTTTTTCTGAGATTTTAAGCAATAAAATCATGATTAAAAAACACAAAACCCAACGGAATTCTCTAATTTTTTAAAACAGTGTGATGATCGTGTGTACGCACGTATTTCTATCAAAAGATTCATGTTCGCGTCCAGAAAAATATAAGTTTGTTAGTGTATCTCGTAAAAAGTGGAAAAATCGTCGTTTCTCGAGCAAGAACAGTGTTTTTAGTATAAGATTTAATAAAAAATGCAAATTCCAACCGATTGAGCTAATTCTTTCTGAAAGTGTTTAATTTGCTTATTTGTATAGAATTCCATCACTCGTTTCGATCATCCGCTCAAACAAAATTTTTCTATAAATTTAGATTTGCGACATTTTAAGCTATATAATCATGAACAAAAACTGCAAATCCCAATGGAAATCTATAGTTTCATAAAAAAAATGTCATAATCGTGTGTTCGCACGTATTTCTATCAAAAGATTCATGTTCGCGTCCAGAAAAATATGTGTTTGTTAGTGTAAACCGTAGAAAGTGTAAAAACCGTCGTTTCTCGAGCTACAAATGCGTTTTTTGTGTAAACGTTAATAAAAACTACAGATTCCAACCGATTGTGCTAATTCTTTCAGAAATTTTCTAATATGCATTTTTATACAGTATTCTATCACACATCTCGATTTTCCACTCAAACAAATTTTTTTTACAAATTTAGTTTTTGCGAGATTTTAAGCTATATAATCCTGAATAAAAACTACAAATTCCAACGGAATTCTCTAGTTTCTAAATCAGATGTGATATTATTGTGTACGCAAGTATTTCTATGAAAAGATTCATGTTCGCGTCCAGAAAAATCTGTGTTTGTTAGTGTTAATCGTGAAACATTGAACAATCGTCGTTTCTCGAGCTAGAAATGCGTTTTTTGTGTAAACATTAATAAAACCTACAAAATCCAATGGATTGTGCTAATTCTTTCAGAATGTGTTTAATATGCATTTTATTCAAATTCTATCACTCATATCGATTTGCCACTCGAATAAAATTTTCTAAAGATTTAGTTTTTGAGAGGTTTTGAGCTACACCATCATGATTAAAAACTACAAATCCCAACGGTATTCTGTAGTTTCTTAAAACAATGTCAAATTCGTTTGTGCGCAGGTATTTCAATCAAAAGATTCACGTTCGCGTCCAGAAAAATATATAACTTTGTTAGTGTAAATCGTAAAGAGGGAAAAATCGTCGTTTCTAGAGTTAAAAATGCGTTTTTTGTGTAAACATTAACAAATATACAGTTTCCAACCAATTCTGTTAATTATTTCAGAAAGTGTTTAATATGCATTTTTATACAGTATTCGTTCACTCGTTTTGATTTTCCAATAAAAAGTTTTATAAAATTTTATTTTTTGCGAGATATTAAGATATGAATAAAAACTACAAATCCCAACGGAATTCTCTAGTTTCTTAAACAATTTGATATTCCTGTGTATGCAAGTATTTCTATCAAGAGTCTAATGTTCTCGTCCAGAATTTTTTGTGTTTGTCAGTGTAAACCGAGAAATGTCAAAAAAATCGTCGTTTTTTCGAGCTAGAAATGCGTTTTATTTGTAAACATTAATATAACCTACAGATTCCAAACGATAGTGCTAATTCTTTCAGAAAGTGTTTAACATGCATGTTTAAAGAGTACTCAATCACTGTTTTCGGTTTTCCACTCAATCAAAATTTTCTATCGATTTAGTTTTAGCGAGATATTAAGCTATATAATCATGAATAAAGATAGAAATCCGAACGGAATTCTGTAGTTTATTAAAGGTTTGTTAGTGTAAAGTGTAAAAACTGAAAAAATTGTTGTTTCTCGAGCTAGAAATGCGGTTTGTGTGCACATAATAATAAAACCTACAAATTCCAACCGATTGTACTAATTCTTTCAGAAACTGATTAATATGCATTCTTAAACAGTACTATATGACTGGTTTCGATTTTCCACTCAAACAAACTTTTTAAAAAATTTAGATTTTGAGAGATTTTAAGCTACATAATCATGAATAAAAACTACAAATCCCAACGGAAATCTTTAATTTCATAAAGCAAATGTCATATTCGTGTGTACGCACGTATTTCTATCAAAAGATTCATGTTCGCGTCCAGAAAAATATGTGTTTGTTACTGTGTTTCGTAAAAAGTGGAAAAATCGTTGTTTCTCGAGTTAGAAGTGCGTTTTTTGTGTAAAATTAATAAACACTAGAGATTCCAAGCGATTGTGCTATTTCTTTCAGAAAGAGTTTTATATGCCTTTTCAGAAAGTACTCTATCACTGGTTTCGATTTTCACTCAAAGGAAATTTTTCTAAAAATTTAGATTTTGCGAGATGTTAAGTTATATAATCATGAATAAAACTACAAATCCCAACGGAATTCTCTAGTTTTTAAAAAATGTCATAATCGTGTGTTCGCACGTATTTCTATCAAAAGATTCATCTTCGAGTCCAGAATAATATGTGTTTATTAGTGTAAACCGTAGAAAGTGTAAAAACCGTCGTTTCTGGAGCTACAAATGCGTTTTTTGTGTACACGTTAATAAAAACTACAGATTCCTACTGATTGTGCAAATTCCTTCAGATGTTTTCTAATATGCATTTTTATACAGTATTCTATCACTCATCTCGATTTTCCACACTAACAGAATTTTTTTTACAAATTTAGTTTTTGCGAGATTTTAAGCTATATATTCGTGAATTAAAACTACAAATTCCAACGGAATTCTCTAGTTTCTTAAAATAGATGTGATATTATTGTGTACGCAAGTATTTCTATAAAAAGATTCATGTTCGCGTCCAGAAAAATCTGTGTTTGTTAGTGTAAATCGTTAAACATTGAAAAATTGTCGTTTCTCGAGCTAGAAATGCGTTTTCTGTATAAACATTAATAAAACCTACAAAATCCAACGGATTGTGCTATTTCTTTCAGAATGTTTTTAATATGCACTTTATACAGTATTCTATCACTCATATCGATTTGCCACACGAATATAATTTTCTAAAGATTTAGTTTTTGAGAGATTTTGAGCTTCACCATCATGATTAAAAACTACAAATCCCAACGGTATTCTCTAGTTTCTTAAAACAATGTCAAATTCGTTTGTACGCACCTATTTCTATCAAAAGATTCATGTTCGCGTCCAGAAAAATTTATAACTTTGTTAGTGTAAATGGTAAAGGGGTAAAAATCGTCGTTTCTCGAGTTAGAAATGCCTTTTTTTTTTGTAAACAATAACAAATCTACAGTTTCCAACCAATTCTGTTAATTATTTCAGAAAGTGTTTAATATGCATTTTTATACAATATTCTTTCACTCGTTTCGATTTTCCAAAAAATTATTTTCTAAAAATTTAGTTTTTGCGAGATTTAAAGCTATATAATCTTGAATAAAAACTACAATTTCCAACGGAATTCTCTAGTTTCTTAAACAATTTGATATCCCTGTGTATGCAAGTATTTCCATCAAAAGTCTGATGTTCGCGTCCAGAAAATTATGTGTTTGTCATTGTAAACCGTAGAATGTCAAAAAAATTGTCGTTTCTCGAGCTAGAAATGCTTTTTATGTGCAAACATTAATATAACCTACAGATTCAAACCGATTGTGCTAATTCTTTCAGAAAGTGTTTAACATGCATTTTTAAAGAGTACTCTATCACCGTTTTCGGTTTTCCACTCAATCAAAATTTTCTATCAATTTAGTTTTAGCGAGATATTAAGCTATATAATCATGAATAAAACCTAGAAATCCCAACGGAATTCTCTACTTTCTTAAAATTATGTGATATTCGTGTGTACGCACGTTTTTCTTTCAAAAGATTCATGTTCGCGTTCAGAAAAAAATGAGTTTGTTAGTGTAAAGCGTAAAAACTGAAAAAATCGTTGTTTCTTGTGCTAGAAATGCGTTTTGTGTGTAAATATTAATAAAACCTACAGATTCGAACCAATTGTGCCAATTCTTTCAGAAAGTTTTTAATCTGTATTCTTAAACAGTACTCTATCACTGGTTTCGTATTTTCACTCAAACGAAATAAAAAAAAAATTGGTTTTTGCGAGTTATCAAGCTATATAATCATGAATAAAAACAGGAAAACCCAACGGAATTCTCTAGTTTCTAAAAGAATGTGATATTCGTGTGTACGCACGTATTTCTATCAAAAGGTTCATGTTCGCGTCCAGTAAAAGATGAGTTTGTTAGTGTAAATCGTAAAAAGTGGAAAAATCTTCGTTTCTCGAGGTAGAAATGCGTTTTTTGTGTAAACATTAATAAAACCTACAAATTTCAACCGATTGTTCTAATTCTTTCAGAAACTGATTAATATGCATTCTTAAACAGTACTCTATCACTGGATTCGATTTTCTACTCAAACTAACTTCTTCTAAAAATTTAGATTTTGCGAGATTTTAAGCTATATAATCATGAATAAAAACTACAAATCCCAACAGAAATCTCTAGTTTGTTAAAAAAAATATCATAATCGTGTGTACGCACGTATTTCTATCAAAAGATTCATGTTCGCGTGCAGAAATATATGTGTTTGTTAGTGTAAACCGTAGAAAGTGTAAAAGCCGTCGTTTCTCGAGCTACAAATGCGTTTTTTGTGTAAAAAAGGGTAAAGGTATCCCCGTAACATGCCATGAAGGCACTTGGGGGGCATGGAAGTAGAGCCCCCATGCTTTCCATGACCTCGGCACTAGACTGAGGTGGTGTGGTCGGCACCACGCTCTGGCCGCCTTTTACCCCCGGGAAAGACCCGGTACTCAATTTTATAGGAGGCTGAGTGAACCTCGGGGCCGTTTTTGTGTAAACGTTAATAAAACTACAGATTCCAAACCGATTGTGTTAATTCTTTTTAGAAAGTGTCTAATATGCATTTTTGTACATTATTCTATCACTCTTCTCGATTTTCCACTCAAACAAAATTTTTCTACAAATTTAGTTTTTGTGAGATTTTAAGCTATATAATCTGAATAAAAACTACAAATCCCAGCGGAATTCTCTAGTTTCTTTAAAAAATGTGATATTAGTGTGTACGCAAGTATTTCTATCAAAAATTCATGTTCGCGTCCAGAAAAATCTGTGTTTGTTAGTGTAAGTCGTCAACATTGAAAAGTCATCGTTTGTCGAGCTAGTAGTTGTAGTAGTATTTATTGCATATTTATAATCCCTATTTTACATATAGTATATTAGGGTTATATTTTAAACTAATCATAACAAATTGAAACTTACAGACTATCATACAATAAATATACACTTGTAAGAATATAACGTAACTTATATAAATTAATTAGATTAATGCCTTGAAATTACAATCGAAAAACATTGAGAATTTAACATGAATAGACATGTTGCACTTACAGATAGTATTATGACACTTCGCTAATATACACACACACATACATACATACATACATACATACATACATACATACATACATACATACATACATACATACATACATACATACATACATACATAGCCTACATACATACATACATACATACATACATACATAGCCTACATACATACATACATACATACATACATCCTTTCTGACGTATGTAGAGACATAACATATAGATAAATACTGTGGATAAACATTAATTTGATTGAAGGCTTGAAATTATAATCGAAATACCTAAAGAATTTAACATGAATAGACATGTTGAACTTGTAGATAATATTAAGACATTTCGCTAAAATATGAACATTTGTAGACATATATTTATAAATATACACATGCATGCATACATACATACATACACACAGATACATATATATATATATATATATATATATATATATATATATATATATACACAGCAAGATGTACGTCAGTAACAGATAATTGGAAAGGATGAACAATATTAAATACCTTGGACATTTATTATCACTTACACATGACTTTGATATACAAAATAAATTTGCCAAATTTATAAAAAACATAATGCATAATAAATACAATTTTAAAACCATCATTTATTTAGAGTTATACACGAATCGCAATTTTAAAAACTCTTGCCCGACAGTTTTAATCGCTGCCTAGATGGACTTCCTGAGACACAAAATGGAACCACGAAAGAAATAATGATATCCTGAAATAACTCAAAGTCGAATCAATATTACAATATGTTAATCATTTCAAAAGGATGGATAGAACACTGATACCGAAACAAATCCTGCAGTACGCTCCTCGTGAAAGAAAATTCGTTGGTCGCCCTGCTAAGAGTTGGACTGATGTGAGACCTTAACAGACCATCTAGTCTAATACATGTTTTGGATTATCATGATGATAAAGATGAAATTATAACCTTGAATATATAAGATGTATGATTTGACGAAACGTTTGTAGCAACAGTACTTTTGAAAAACAGTGTATATTGGTTGCTCATAGGTTATTTTACAGTTTAGAGCATGGACAGTAAGGTATTGTCTTTGCATGTAAAATGTAGGACATTCCAACAGTAGATGTTCAATCGACTGAATATCTCCACACGAGCACATCGATTCTTCTCCAGTCTTAATTTTGAATCGATCAAAATAAGCTCCAAATTTACCATGACCTGATATAAATTGTGTACTAATAAAGTTTGGAGAGTAAATTTTGCATTTCAGTCGATCATATACCCGAGGAAAAAGTAGGTTTTTGGTGACTGAACCTTTATCACTTGCAGACCAGTGTGAATTCCAATTAGAAGTAATATGTTCATTCATATAAAAACACATTTGGTTGGAAACTGTAGTATTTGAAAAATTACACAAAAAACGCATTTCTAAATCGAGAACGACGATTTTTCGCTTTTTAAGATTTACACTAACAAACTTATATTTTTCTGGACGAGAAATTGAACTTTTATTATTATGTGCACACAAAACGCATTCTAGCTCGAGAAACAACAATTTTTTTCAGTTTTACACTTTACACTAACAAACTTTTAATAAACTACAGAATTCCGTTCGGATTTCTAGCGTTATTCATGATTATATAGCTTAATATCTCGCTAAAACTAAATCGATAGAAAATTTTGATTGAGTGGAAAACCGAAAACAGTGATTGAGTACTCTTTAAACATGCATGTTAAATACTTTCTGAAAGAATTAGCACTATCGTTTGGAATCTGTAGTTATATTAATGTTTACACATAAAACGCATTTCTAGCTCGAAAAAACGACGATTTTTTTGACATTTTTCGGTTTACACTGACAAACACATAATTTTCTGGACGAGAACATTAGACTCTTGATAGAAATACTTGCATACACAGGAATATCAAATTGTTTAAGAAACTAGAGAATTCCGTTGGGATTTGTAGTTTTTATTCATATCTTAATATCTCGCAAAAAATAAAATTTTATAAAACTTTTTATTGGAAAATCAAAACGAGTGAACGAATACTGTATAAAAATGCATATTAAACACTTTCTGAAATAATTAACAGAATTGGTTGGAAACTGTATTTTTGTTAATGTTTACACAAAAAACGCATTTTTAACTCTAGAAACGACGATTTTTCCCTCTTTACGATTTACACTAACAAAGTTATATATTTTTCTGGACGCGAACGTGAATCTTTTGATTGAAATACCTGCGCACAAACGAATTTGACATTGTTTTAAGAAACTACAGAATACCGTTGGGATTTGTAGATTTTAATCATGATGGTGTAGCTCAAAACCTCTCAAAAACTAAATCTTTATAAAATTTTATTCGAGGGAATTCGATATCAATATGAGTGATAGAATTTGAATAAAATGCATATTAAACACATTCTGAAAGAATTAGCACAATCCATTGGATTTTGTAGGTTTTATTAATGTTTACACAAAAAACGCATTTCTAGCTCGAGAAACGACGATTGTTCAATGTTTCACGATTAACACTAACAAACACAGATTTTTCTGGACGCGAACATGAATCTTTTCATAGAAATACTTGCGTACACAATAATATCACATCTGATTTAGAAACTAGAGAATTCCGTTGCAATTTGTAGTTTTTATTCAGGATTATATAGCTTAAAATCTCGCAAAAACTAAATTTGTAAAAAAAATTTGTTTGAGTGGAAAATCGAGATGAGTGATAGAATACTGTATAAAAATGCATATTAGAAAATTTCTGAAAGAATTAGCACAATCGGTTGGAATCTGTAGTTTTTATTAACGTTTACACAAAAAACGCATTTGTAGCTCGAGAAACGACGGTTTTTACACTTTCTACGGTTTACACTAACAAACACATATTTTTCTGGACGCGAACATGAATCTTTTGATAGAAATACGTGCGAACACACGATTATGACATTTTTTTATGAAACTAGAGATTTCCATTGGGATTTGCAGTTTTTGTTCATGATTATATAGCTTAAAATGTCGCAAATCTAAATTTATAGAAAAATTTTGTTTGAGCGGATGATCGAAACGAGTGATGGAATGCTATACAAATAAGCAAATTAAACACTTTCAGAAAGAATTAGCTCAATCGGTTGGAATTTGCATTTTTTATTAAATCTTATACTAAAAACGCTGTTCTTGCTCGAGAAACGACGATTTTTCCACTTTTTACGAGATACACTAACAAACTTATATTTTTCTGGACGCGAACATGAATCTTTTGATAGAAATACGTGCGTACACACGATCATCACACTGTTTTAAAAAATTAGAGAATTCCGTTGGGTTTTGTGTTTTTTAATCATGATTTTATTGCTTAAAATCTCAGAAAAACTAAATTTTTAGAAAAATAATGTTTGGGTGGGACATCGAAACGAGTGAAATAATGCTGTATAAAAATGCATATTAAATACTTTCTGAAACAATTAGCACAATCGGTTGGAATTTTCAGGTTATATTAATGCTTATACAAAAAACGCATTTTTAGCTCGAGAAACAACGATTTTTCCACTTTTTACAATTTACTCTAGCAAACTCATAATTTTCTGGACGCAAACATGAATCTTTTGATAGAAATACTTGCGTACACAGGAATATCACATTCTTTTAAGAAAGTAGAGAATTCCGTTGGGATTTGTAGTTTTTATTCATGATTATATAGGTTAAAATCTAGTAAGAACTAAAATTTTAGAAAAATTTTGTTTGTGCGGAAAATCGATATGAATAATAGAATACTGTATAAAAATACATATTAAACACTTTCTGAAAGAATTAGCATAATCGGTTGCAATTTTTAGGTTTTTATTAATGTTTACACGAAAAAATATTTTCTAGCTCGAGAAACGACGATTTTTCCACATTTTACGGTTTACACTAATAAACACATATTTTTCTGGACCCGAAGATGAATCTTTTGATAGAAATGCGTGCGTACACAGGAATGTCACATTATTTTAAGAAACTAGAGAATTTCGTTGGGATTTGTAGTTTTTATTCATGATTATATAGGTTAAAATCGAGCAATAACTAAATTTATAGAAATATTTAGTTTGTGTGGAAAATCGATATGAGAGATAGAATACTGTATAAAAATGCATATTAAATACTTTCTGAAAGAATTAGAACAATCGGTTGGAATTTGTAGGCTTTTATTAATGTTTACTCGAAAAACGATATTCTAGTTCGAGAAACGTCGATTTTTCCACTTTTTACGGTTTACACAAATAACCACACATTTTTCTGCACTCGAAGATGAATCTTTTGATAGAAATACGTGCGTACACAGGAATATGACTTTGTTTTAACAATCTAATGAATTCCGTTAGGATTTGTACATTTTATTCATGATTATATAGCATAAGATCTCGCAAAAACTAAATTCTTAGAAAAATTTTGTTTCAGTTGAACTTCATAGCGAGTGATAGAACACTGTATAAAAATGCTTATTGAACAATTTCTGAAAGAATTAGCACAATCGGTTGGAGTCTGTAGGTTTCATTAATGTTTACACTAAAAACGAATTTCTAGCTCGAGAAACGAAACCAATATTTTTTAACACGTTTTATGCTTTACACTAACAAACACATATTTTTCTGGACGCGAACATGAATCTTTTGATACAATTACGTGCGTACACACGATTATGACATTGTTTTAAAAAAACTAGAGAATTCCGTTGTGATTTGTAGTTTTTATTCATGATTATATAGCTTAAAATCTCGCAAAACTAATTTCTTACAAAAATTTTGTTTGAGTGGAAAATCGAAACCAGAGTTAGTGTACAGTTTAAAAATGCATATTAAACACTTTCTGAAAGAATTAGCACAATCGGTTGGAACCTGTACGTTTTATTGATGTTTAAAAAAAAACGCATTTCTAGCTTGAGAAACGATGATTTTTCCACTTTTTACGGTTTACACTAAGAAACTCATATTTTTCTGGACGCGAACATGAATCTTTTGATAGAAATACCTGCGTACACACGATTACCACATTGTTTAAAGAAACTAGAGAATTCCGATGGGATTTGTTGTTTTTATTCATCATTATACAGCTTAACATCTCGCAAAAACTAAATTTTTAGAAAAAATTTGTTTGAGTCGAAAATCGAAACCAGTGAGAGAATAATGTACAAAAATGCATATTAAACACTTTCTGAAAGAATTAGCATAATATGTTGCAATTTGCATGTTTTAATAATGCTGATACAAAAAACGCATTTCTAGCTCGAAAAAAGACGATTTTTCCACTTTTATCGAGTTACAGTATCAAACTCATATTTTTCTGTACGCGAGTTTGAATCCTTTGATAGAAAAACCTGCGTACACAGGATTATCACATTGATTTAAGAATCTAGATAATTCCCTTAGGATTTGTAGTTTTTATTAATCATTATATAGCTTAAAATCTCTCAAGAACTAAATTATTAGAAATAATTTGATTGGGTGGAAAATCGAGATGAGTGCTAGATTACTGTATAAAACGCAAAGTAAAAACTTTCTGAAAGAATAAGCACAATCGGTTGGAATTTGTAGCTTTTATTAATGTTTACACAGAAAGCGCATTTCTACCTCGAGAGACGATGATTTTTCAAATTTTCACGATTTACAAACACAGATTTTTCTGGACGCGAACATGATTCTTTTGATAGAAATGCCTGCGTACACACGCATTTGACATTGTTTTAAGAAACTTGACAATTCACATCGGATTTGCAGTTTTTAGTCATGATTATGTAGTATAAAATCTCGAAAAATCAAATTATTAGAAAAATTATGTTTGAGTGGAAAATCGAAATGAGTGACAGAATACTGTATAAAAATGCATATTAAACACTTTCTGAAAGGATTAGAACAATCGGTTGGAATTTGCATGTTTTATTAATGCTTACACAAAAAACGCAATCCTAGTACGAGAAACGACGATTTTTCCACTTTTTACGATTTACACTAACAAAATCATACTTTTCTGGACACGAACCTGAATCTTTTGATAGAAATACGTGCGTAAACACGAATAACACATTCTTTTAAGCAACTAGATAATTCCGTTGGGATTTGAAATTTATATTCATGATTATATAGCTTAAAATCTCGCAACAACTAATTATTTTGAAACAATTTTTTTAGTGGAATATCGAAACGAGTTATAGAATACTGTAAAAAAAAATATTAAACACTCCCTGAAAGAATTATCACAATCTGTTTTAATTTGTAGGTTTTATTAATGTTTATACAAAAAACGCATTTCTAGCTCGAGAAACGAAGATTTTTCCAATTTTTACAAGTTACTCTAACAAATACAGTTTTTTCTGGACACGAACATGAATCTTTTGATAGAAATGCGTGCGTACACACTAATATCACAAGTTACGAAACTAGGGAATTCCGTTGGGTTTTGTAGATTTATTCATGATTAAATAGCTTAATATCTCGCAAAATCTAAACATTTAGAAAAATTTTGGTTGTGTGGAAAATCGAAACGTGTGATAGAATACTGTATAAAAATGTATATTAAACACTTTATGAAAGAATTAGCACAATCGGTTGAAATCTGCAGGTTTTATTAATGTTTTTACAAAATACGGATTTCTAGCTCGAGAAACGACGATTTTCCCACTTTTTACGGCTTACACTACCAAACTCATACTATTCTGGACGCGAACATGATTCTTGTGATAGAAATACCTGCGTACACTCGATTATCACATTTTTTTAAGAAACTAGAGTATTCCGATGCGATTTGTGGTTTTTATTCATGAATATATACCTTAAAATCTCGCAAAAACTAAATGATTAGAAAAATTTTGTTTGAGTGGAAAATCGAAACGAGTGACAGAATACAGTATAAAAATGCATATTAAATACTTTCTAAAAGAAGTTTCACAATCGTTTGGAATTTCCATGTTTCATTAATGCTTATACAAAAAAACTCATTTCTAGCTCGTCAAAACGTCGATTTTTCCACTTTTTAGAATTTACACTAACAAATTCATATTTTTCTTGACTCGAACATGAAACATTTGATAGAAATACGTGCGTACACACTAATAACACATTCTTTTAAGAAAATAGAAAATTCCGTTGGGATATGTAGTTTTTATTCATGATTATATAGCTTAAAATCTCGCAAAGACTAAATCTTTAGAAAAATTTTGTTAGAGTGGAAATTCGAAACCAGTAATAGAGAACTGTTTAAAAATGCATATTAAACATTTTCTGAAAGAATTAGCACAATCGGTTGGAATCTGTAGGTTTTATTAATGTTTAGGCCTACACAATAAACGCAATTCTAACTCGAGAAACGATTTTTCCACTTTTTACAGTTTACACTAACAAACGCATATTTTTCTGGTACGCGAACACGAATATTTTTTAGGAATACGTGCGTACACAGGAATAACACATTGTTTTAAGGAAATAGAAAATTCCTTCTGGATTTGTAGATTTTATTCATGATTATATAGCTTATTACTTCGCAAAAACTACATTTTTACAAAAGTTTTATTAGAGTGGAAAATCGAAACCAGTGATAGAGTACTGTTTAAAAATGCATGTTAAGCACTTTCCGAAAGAATTAACACAATCGGTTGGAATCTGTAAGTTTTATTAAAGCTTAAACAAGATACGCATTTCTAGCTCGAGAAACGACGATTTTTCCACATTTTACGGTTAACACTAACAAACACATGTTTTTCTGGACGCGAACATGAATCTTTCAGATAGAAATACGTGCGTACAAAGTAATATCACATTGTCTTAAGAAACTGGAGTATTCCTTTTGGGATATGTAGTTTCTATTCATGATTATATAGGTTAAAATATAGCAAAAACTAAATTTTTTGAAAAATTTTCTTTGAGTGGAAAATAAAAACGAGTAATAAAATACTGAATAAAAATGCATATTAAACACTTTCTGAACTAATTAGCACAAACGGTTGGAATTTGTAGGTTTTATAATGTTTAAAGAAAAAACGCATTTCTAACTCGAGAAACGACGATTTTTCCACTTTTTACGGTTTACACTTACAAACACAAATTTTTCTCTAAGCGAACATGAATCTTTTAGATAGAAATACGTGCGCACAAAGTAATATCACATTCTTTTAAGAAACTAGAGAATTCCGTTGAGATTTGTAGTTTTTATTCATGATTATATAGTATAAAATCTTGCAAAATCTAAATATTTAGAAAAATTTTGCTTGAGTGGAAAATCGTAACGAGTGACAGAATACTGTACAAAAATGCATATTAAAAGCTTTCTGAAAGAATTAGCACAATCGGTTGGAATTTGCATGTTTTATTAATGCTTACACAAAAAACGCAATCCTAGTACGATTAAAGACGATTTTTACACCTTTTACGATTTACACTAACAAACTTATGTTTTTCTGTACGCGAACTTGAATCTTTTGATATAAATACGTGCGTACACACTAATTTCACATTGTTTTAAGAAAGTAGTGATTCCGTTGGGATTTGTATTTCTTATTCATGATTATAAAGCATAAAATCTGAAAAAAAAATAATAATAAATTTCTAGAAAAATTTTGTTTGAGTCTAAAATCGAAACGAGTGACAGAATACTGTACAAAAATGCATATTAGACACTTTCTGAAAGAATTAGCACAATCGGTTGGAATCTGTAAGTTTTATAATATTTACACAAAAAACGCTTTTCTAGCTAGAGAAACGGCGATTTTCCCACTTTTTACGGTTTACACTAACAAACACATATTTTTCTGGACGCGAAAATTAATCTTTTGATGGAAATACTTGGGTACACATGAATTTGACATTGTTTTGAGGAACTGGAGTATTCCGATTGGAAATGTAGGTTTTTTTCATGATTATATATCTTAACATTTCGCATAAACTAAATATTTAGAAAAATTTTGTTTGAGTGGAAAATCGAAACAAGTGATAGAGGACTCTTTAAAAATGCATATTAAACACTTTCTGAAAGAATTAGCACAATCGGTTGTAATTTGATGCCTTTATTAATGTTTATGCAAAAAACGCATTTCTAGCTCGAGAAACGACGATTTTTCCACTTTTTACCGAGTCATACCAACAACTAATATTTTTGTGGACGCGAACTTGAATTCTTTTGATAGAAATAGGTGCTTACACACTATTATCACATCGTTTTAAGAAACTAGAGAATTCCGATGGGATTTGTTGTTTTGTTCTTGATTATATAGCTTAACATCTCGAAAAACTAAATTTTTAGTAAAATTTAGTTTGAGAGGAAAATCGAAGCGTGTGAGAGAATACTGTATGAAAAAGGATATTAAACAGTTTATGAAAGATTTAGCACAATCGGCTGGAATTTGCAGGTTTTATTAATGTTTATGCAAAAAACGCTTTTGTAGCTCGAGAAACGACGATTTTTCTTTTTTTTTTTTTACGATATACTCTAACAAACTCATATTTTTATGGGCGAATATGAATCTTTTGATAGAAATACATGCTACACACGAATATCACATTGTTTTAAAAAACTAGAGATTCCGTTGGTTTTGTAGTTTTATTTATGATTATACAGCTTAACATCTCGCAAAAACTAAATTTTTAGAAAAATTTTGTTAGAGTGGAAAATCGAAACCTGTGCTAGAGCACTGTTTAAAAATGCTTATTAAGCACTTTCTGAAATAATTAGCACAATCTGTTGGAATCTGTATGTTTTATTCATGTTTACATATAAAACGCATTTCTAACTCGAGAAACGACGATTTTTCCACATTTTACGGTTACACTAACAAACACATATTTTTCTGGACGCGAACATGAATCTTTTGATAGAAATGCTTGCGTACACAGTAATTTCACATTGTTTAAGTAACTAGGGAATTCCGTTGGGATTTGTAGTTTTTATTCATGATTATATAGCTTTAAATCTCGCAAAAACAAAATTTTTGGAAAATATTATAGTGGAAAATCGAAACGAGTGAACGAATACTGTTTAAAAATGCATATTAAACACTTTCTGAAAGAATTAACACAATCGTTTGGAATCTGCAGAATTTGTTAATGTTTACACAAAAAACGCAATTCTAGCTCGAGAAACGTCGATTTTTCCACATTTTACGATTTACACTAACAAACTTATATTATTCTGTCCGCGGACATGATTCTTTTCATAGATATACGTGCGTACACACGAATTTGACATTGTTTTAAGAAACTAGAGAATTCCGTTGGGATAACTAATAAAACTTTGAAAAATTTTGATTGAGTGGGTAATCGAGATGAGTGATAGAATATTGTGACATCCAGCTCGTGACTCGAACAAGGTTCCCGCAAGAGATCAGGTCGCGTGTGGGTCGACACGGGCTCCACAGTGCATTGTTGGATGGCGCGCGGCTTGGAGAGGCATGAGGCTGTCGCGCGGGCAACAGCTTTGTGCGGATTGAAGGGGGGACGGACCCTCCCGTATCGTCCAGAAGTCCGTCGAAGTGGAAATCCAGATTATTCGAGAGTGGAATCTTTCGCGAACTCTCGAGAAACTATAGTTAGGTTATAAAAGAGGAGACGCAAGTGAACGTCGGACAGTCAGTCAGTAAGCCAGACTTGTGTAGGAGCGAAGCCAACTTCGAGACCAGATCGCGACTTGAGTTGTGTCAGTAACTGTGGAGCCTGAAGCCCGTAGTTCGAGTGCAGTGGACCGCAGTTGGGGGACCTGAGTTCGAATTTCAGCGGATCGTCTCTGAAGGTCTGGGGTTCGAGATTCCGTGAACGCGAGTGACTGAGCTAGAAGAACTAGCCAAGGCAAACGAGCTGTGAACAGAGAACTGACCGTTCTGTGTTATAAATTGTGCTTTGTAAATATTAGTTAAGATTGACAGTTCATTGTTGTTCGTAATAGTCCAAGTAAATTATCATTGTCCTTAGTGGAGTACACTAACGAATACTGTGTTACTGTGTGGAGAGCAAGTCCCATTGTTGAGATAATAAAGTTACATTGTTGTTCAGTATAAACCGTTACACTGGTGTCAGAATCGGGACATTATCGACACAATGGACAACCTACAGCAGATCCTGGAAGCCATCAAGGAAATGCACAAACACATCAGTGAGGTGAAAAGCGACATAAGTGGAGTGAAGAACGACATAGGTGACGTAAAATCCGAGATGAAAAGTGACATAAGCGGAGTGAAAGGCGACATAAGCGGAGTGAAAGATGACGTCATCACGCAAGTTGAAAGCGTTTCGGCCCACGTAGATGGAATTTTCGCCATCGAGAAAGGCGAAATTAAGGCCGATTTGGTTAAATTAACCAGAATTTTACAACTATAAACGAGACAGTAGCCGAGTTGAGACAGGATGTAGACCATTTTGACGGCAAAATTCGCGCTCTCGAGCGTCGTCAAGAGGAAACGAGTGAGTTGCTGGACAAGACGAGTATGTTAATGGACCAACATTCTGTAGAAAACAAGCACATCCTCGCCAGGCTAGAGAACATAAACAGATAGTTGCCGAGGAGGTTCGACGTGCCATGCAAGAAGCGGCCATAGAGTTGAGGATTCCATATGCTGGCCCTGCGGAACCATCGCCTTCAGCCAGATATTACAACGTCAAGACGCCGAAGTTCGACGGTACGACATCTTGGGCGATATTCCGTCGCCAGTTCGAGACCATTGCAGAGCACAATGGGTGGACGCCAACAGAGAAAACCACTCAGTTGCTGGCCGAGCTTCAGGTACACGCGTCGGAGATTCTTCACAGCGTTCCAGAAGATGGGACAGCCGCCGAGATAATGGCGGCCTTGGAGGGACGTTATGGTGACCATAAACTTGCGGCAGCATTCAGGACCCAACTAAAAACGAGGGTCCAACAGTCAGGCGACTCCCTGCAGGAATTTGCAATGGCGGTGGAACAACTGGCCCATAAGGCCCTCAGGGGCCTACCTACTGACTTCATCGCTGGAGAGGCGGCCTACGACTTCGGCAGCGGAGTTCGAAACCCGGAAATAGGACAACAGCTACTCCTGGCAGAGCATCGTACCATCAACGCAGCTCTGGCGGCGGCCCTCAGGATGGAGGCGGCCAAGTCGGCGGCGGGAGTCTCAACACCGCACTGGATCAGGAGCGTCACGGCGACGGATGCTGGTTGGCGCCAACCGAAGCCACCCGAGCGGCAGAGGCGAGGAACGCCTACCTGCTGGTCCTGTGGCAGACCGGGACATTTGAAAAGGGACTGCGACCGGTCCGGCCACAGGCGGGAGAGAGAGAAGGCCGACGTCGAGGAGTGCCAGCAGCCAACGGAGCGGCGGAGACGACGGGCGCCCACCTGCTGATCCTGCGGCAAACCGGGACACTTGAGAAGGGACTGTGACCAATCTGGCCACAGGCATGAGTGAGAGGTGGCCGACGTCGAGGAGCGCCAACAGTCACCGGGGTGCCGAGGACGACGGGCGCCCACCTGCTGGTTCTGCGGGAGACCGGAACACCTAAGGAGGGATTGCGACCAATCTGGCCACCGGCAGGAGAGAGAGGTGAGTAACACCGAGAGGGGTGAACAGTCGCCGGAGCAACGGGGGCGACGGGTGCCCACCTGCTGGTCCTGCGGTGAACCTGGACACTTCCGGAAGAGTTGCGACCGACCTGGTTACAGTCAGGAGAGAGAGGGGGCCGATGCTAGGAGGAACACGTCGGCGCCGTCATCACCCTCCCCTCGGCTCGTCCTGAAACCGGTCGACAGAAGATGCGACGATGAGCTGATTGCTGAAGGACGGATAAGAGCCGTCCATGCAGAGTACTGGCGGACACCGGGGCGATGCTCACTACAGTCAGACCAGACATCATGCGTGGCCTACCTGGGAGGACGACGCTGCGCCAAACTGAGCTACGGACTGCTTCAGGCGAGAGCTTGTCCATCCAGAGAGAGATCTTCCTAGACCTGACCTTGGGGAAGAGGAAACTTGAAATGTGGGTGTTCGTCGCTAACATCACCGAGGACGTCGTCCTGACACTCGACGCCATGCGGTTACTCGATGCGACGGTGGACGTCCGGCGCCGTATACTCCGTCTTGGTCGGGATGAAGTTTTCCTGATGGTCGCCGAAGACCAACCCGTGGCCAGCGAGCTCTCCTTGGAGGGCCAAGTGAAAAAGAAAGACGGCGCCCACGCAGTACGAGTATCGATGCCCAGCCAAACCCATGACGGATGACACCACCACAAGGAGGGCGAAGCCGGAGGACCCCAAAAAGTTGGATCGACTGGCGGCATACCAAGGGACTCTCCGGGACGGCCAGCCCTAAGGTGGGAGCAATGTGACAGCCACCTCGAGACTCGAACACGCTTCCCGCAAGAGAGCAGGTCGCTCGTGAGTAGACACGGGCTCCACGGAGCACTGGGGGACGGTTCGCGGCTTGGAGAGGCGAGGGGAGGTCGCGCGCGCAACTGATATGTGCGGAATGAAGGGGGGGACGGACCCTCCTGTATCGTCCAGAAGTCCGACGAAGTGGAAATCCAGATTATTCGAGAGTGGAATCTTTCGCGAACTCTCGAGAAACTATAGTTTGGTTATAAAAGAGAAGACGTAAGTGAACGTCAGTCAGTCAGTCAGTCAGTCAGTCAGTCAGTAAGCCAGTCTTGTGTAGGAGTGAAGCCAGGTTCGAGACCAGAGCGCGACTTGAGTTGTGTCCGTAACTGTGGAGCCTGAAGCCCGGAGTTCGAGTGCAGTGGACCGCAGTTGGGGGACCTTAATTCAAAGTTCAGCGGATCGTCTATGAAGGTCTGGGGTTCGAGATTCTGTGAACGCGAGTAACAGAGCTAGAAGAACTAGCCAAGACAAACGAGCTGTGAACTGGGAACTGACCGTTCAGAGTTGTAAATTGTGCTTTGTAAATATTAGTTAAGATTAACAATTCATTGTTGATCGTAATAGTCCAAGTAAATTGTCATTGTCGTCAGTGGAGTGCACTAACGAATACTGTGTTACTGTGTGGAGAGCAATTCTTTCAGAATGTGTTTAATATGCATTTTCATACAGTATTCTATCACTCATATCGATTTGCCACTCGAATAAAATGTTTCTAATGATTTAGTTCTTGAGAGATTTTAAGCTATATAATCATGAACAAAAAGTACAAAAACCTACGGAATTCTCTAGTTTCTTAAAACAATGTCAAATTCCTTTGTACGCACGTATTTCTATCAAAAGTTCAATTTCGCGTCCAGAAAAATATAAGTTTGTTAGTGTAAATCTTAAAAAGGGAAAAATCGTCGTTTCTCGATTTAGAAATGCGTTTTTTGTGTAATTTTTCAAATACTACAGTTTCCAACCAAATGTGTTTAATATGCATTTTTATACAGTATTTGTTCACTCGCTTCGATTTTCCACTAAAAATATTTCTAAGAATTTAGCCTTTGCGAGAATTTAATCTATATAATCATGAATAAAAACTACAAATTCCAACGGAATTCTCTAGTTTCTTAAAAGAATGTGATATGTGTGTACGCACGTATTTCTATCAAAAAGATTCATGTTCGCGTCCAGAAAAATATGAGTCTGTTACTGTAAATCGTAAAAAGTGGAAAAATCGTCGTTTCTCGAGCTGCAAAAGCGTCTTTTGTATAAGCAATAATAAAAGCTGCAAATTGCAACCGATTGTGATAATATTTTCAGAAAGTGTCTAATGTTCTGACAGCCCAACAATACTCGATCACGCGTCCCACAGAGGTCAGGGTGCTCGTGGAATTCTCGGGTAACGTGGAGAATGGAGCCGCAGCCATGCTAACTAGTGACGAGAGGGGAAGAAAGACGGACGGCATCGCGAAGTGAAGGGGAAGAATAGCAGCGTGACAGGTTTTTCTCGAATTGTCCAGTAACGGAAACGACGGGAAGGCGAAGCGTTGCCTTGCAAATGAAAAGAAGCCAGCCCCCGAGAAGTAAGAGAGTTAGTCTTGTGTAGCAGTGAAGTCAGCTTCGAGACCAGACCGCAACTTGAGTTGTGTCCGTAACTGTGGAGCCTGAAGCCCGGAGTTCGAGTGCAGTGGACCGCAATTGAGGGACCTGAGTTCGAGGTTCAGCGGATCGTCTCTGATGGTGTGGAGTTCGAGATTCTGTGAACGCGAGTTACTGAGCTAGAAGAACTAGCCAAGACAAAAGAGCTGTGAACTGAGAAATGACAATTCTGTGTTGTAAATAGTGCTTTTTGAATATTAGTTAACATTAACAGTTCAATGTTGTTCGTGATAGTCCACGTAAATTGTCATTGTCGTTTGTGGAGTGCAAGAACGACCGATGTGTTGCTGTGCGGAGAGCAAATCCCATTGTTGACGGGAGTGAAATTAAATTGTAGACAGTGAAGAGTTATTGTTGAGATAATAAAAGTACATTGTTTTTCAGTATAAAAGGTTACAATATCCTTTTTCATACAGTATTCACTCACTCGTTTAGATTTTCATCTCAAACAAAATTTTTCTACAAATTTAGTTTTCGAGACGTTAAATATGAATAAAAACCACAAATCCCATCGGAATTATCTAGTTCATTAAAAGAATGTGATAATCGTGAGAACGCACTTATTTCTATCAAAAGATTCATGTTCGCGTCCAGAAAGATATGAGTTTGTTAGTGTAACTCGTAAAAAGTGGAAAAATCGTCGTTTCTCCAGCTAGAAATGCGTTTTCTGCATAAACATCATTAAAACCGGCAAATTCCAAACGACTGTGCTATTTCGTTCAGAAAGTGTTTAATATATTTTTTTACATTATTCTATAACTCGTTTCGAATTTCCACTCAAACAACATTTTTCTAAAAGTTTAGTTGTTTCGAGATTTTAAGTTATATAATCATGAATAAAATCTACAAATACCAACTGAATTCTCTAGTACTTTAAAACAATGTCAAATTCGTGCGTGCGCATGTATGTCTACCAAAGTTTCATTTTGGAGTCGAGAAAAATATGAGCTTGTTAGTGTAAGTCGTAAAAAGGGGAAAAATCTTCGTTTCTCGATCTAGAAATGCGTTTTTTGTGCAAACATTAATATAACCTACAGATTCCAACCGTTTGTGCTAATTCATTCAGAAAGTGTTTAATATGCATTTTTATACCGTATTCTATCACTCTTATTGATTTTTAACTGTAACAAAATTTTTCTAAAAAATTAGTTTTGAGAGATGATAAGCTATTTAATCATGAATAAAAAGTACAAATCCCAACGGAATTCTCTTTTTTCTTAAACCAATGTGATATTCCTGTGAACGCACGCATTTATCGAAAGATTCATGTTCCGGTCCAGAAAAATATGTGTTTCTTAGTGTAAACAGTAAAAAGTGGAAAAATCGTCGTTTCTCGATCTAGTATTCAGTTTTTGTCTAAACATGAATAAAAATTGCAGATTCCAACCGATTGTGCTAAATCTTTCAGAAAGTATTTAATATGCATTTTTAAACAGTACTCTATCAGTGGTTTCGATTTTCCACTCATAAAAAGTTTTTCTAAAAATTTAGTTTTTGCGAGATTTTAAGCTATATAATCATGAATAAAAACTACAAATCCCAAAGGAACTCTCTAGTTTCTTAAAAGAATGTGATATTCGTGTGTACGCACGTATGTCTACCAATGTTTCATGTTCGTGTCCATAAAAATATGAGCTTGTTAGAGTAAATCGTAAAAAGTGGAAAAATCTACATTTCTCGAGCTAGAAATGCGTTTTTTGTATAAGCAAAAATTAAACATCCAAATTCCAACCGATTGTGCTAATTCTTTCAGAAAATGTTTAATATGCTGTTTTATACATTATTCTCTCACTTGTTTCGATTTTCCACTAAAACAAAATTTTTCTAAGTATTTTAGTTTATTCGAGATATTAAGTTATATAATCATGAATAAAAACTAAAAATCCCAAGGAATTTTTCCATTTTCTTAAAAGAATGTGATATTTGTGTGTAAGCACGTATTTCTATCAAGAGGTTCATATTCGCGCTCAGAAATATATGTGTTTGTTAGTGTATATCGTAAAAAGTGGAAAAATCTACGTTCCTCGAGTTAGAAATGCGTTTTTTGTGTAAACATTAGTAAAAACTACAGAGTCCAAGCGATTGTGCTAATTCTTTCAGAAAGAGTTAAATATGCATTTTTAAACACTACTCCATCACTGGTTTCGATTTTCCACACTAAGAAATTTTTCTAAAAATTTTGATTTTATAATCGTGAATAAAAACAACAAATCCCTACGGAAATCTCTAGTTTCTTAAAAAAAATGTCATAATCGTGTGTGCGCACGTATTTCTATCAAACTTTCATGTACGCGTCCAGTAAAATATGTGTTTGTTAGTGTAAACCGTAAAATGTGTAAAAGCCGTCGTCTCTCGAGCTACAAATGCGTTTTTTTGTGTAAACGTTAATGAATAATACAGATTCCAAGCGTTTTTGCTAATTATTTCAGAAAGTGTCTAATATGCATTTTTATACAGTATTCTATCACTCATCTAGATTTTCCAGTCAAATAAACTTTTTCTATGTATTTAGTTTTCGCGAGACTTAAAACTATATATTCGTGAATAAAAACTACAAATCCCAACGGAATTCTCTAGTTTCTTAAGAAAAATTTTGATATCAGTGTTTACGCAAGTATTTCAATCAAAAGAATCATGTTCGCGTCCAGAAAGATATGTGTTTGGTAGTGTAAATCGTGAAACATTGAAAAATCGTCCTATCTCGAACTAGAAATGCGTTTTGTGTATAAACATTAATAAGACCTACAAAATCCAAACGATTGTGCTAATTCTTTCAGAAGTGTTTAATATGGATTTTCTAAAAATTTAGTGTTTGGGAAATTTTAAGCTATAAAATCATGAATACAAACTACAAATCCCAACGGAATTCTCTAGTTTCTTAAAACAATATCAAATTCGTTTGTACGCACGTATTTCTATCAAAAGTTTCATGTTCGCGTCCAGAAAAATATAAGTTTGTTAGTGTAAATCGTAAAAAGGGAAAAATCGTCGTTTCTCGAGCTAGAAATGCGTTTTTTTTTGTGCAAACATTAACAAATCCTACAGTTTCCAACCGATTGTGTTAATTCTTTCAAAAAGTGTTTAATACGCATTTTTGTACAGTATTCGCTCCCTCGTTTCGATTTTCAACTAAAAATTTTTTTTTAAAACTTAGTTTTTGCTGGATTCTAAGCTATATAATCATGAATAAAAACTACAAATCCCAACGGAATTTTCTAGTCTCTTAAGCAATGTGATATTCCTGTGTACTCACGTATTTCTATCAAAAGATTGATGTTTGCGTCCAGAAAAATATGTGTTTGTTAGTGTCAACCGTAAAATGTGGAAAAATCGTCCTTTCTCGAGGTAGATATGCGTTTGATGTGTAAACAATAATATAACCTACAGATTCCAACCGATTGTGCTAATTCTTTCAGAAAGTGTTAAAGATGTACTTTTAAACAGTACTCTAGTAGTGTTTTCGGTTTTCCAATCTAACAAAATTTCTCTAAAAATTTAGTTTTTGCGTGGTATTAGGCTATATAATCACGAATAAAAACTACAAATCCCAACGGAATTCTCTAGTTTCTTAAAAGAATGTGATATTCGCGTGTACGCACGTATTTCTACCAAAGTTTCATGTTCGAGTCCAGAAATATATGAGTACGTTAGTGTTAATCGTAAGAAGTTAAAAAATCGACGTTTCTCGGTCTAGAAAATTTTTTTTTGTATTAGCATTAATAATAGATGCAAATTCCATCCCATTGTGCTAATTCATTCAGAAAGTGTTTAATATGTATTTTTATACAGTATTCCCTCACTTGTTTGGATTTTGCACACAAACAAAATATTTCTAAAAAATTAGTTTATGCGAGATGTTAAGTTATATAATCATGAATAAAAACTACAAATCACAACGGAATTCTCCACTTTCTTAAAAAAATATGATATTCGAGTGTACGCACGTATTTATATCAAAACATTCATGTTCGAGTGTACGCACGTATTTATATCAAAACATTCCTGTTCGTGTTTGTTAGTATATATCGTAAAAAGAGGAAAAATCTTCGTTTCTCGCGTTAGAAATGCGTTTTTTGTGTAAACATTAATAAAAGTTGCAGATTCCAAGCGACTATGCTAATTCTTTCAGATATAGTTCAATATGCATTTTTAAACAGTACTCTATCACTGGTTTCGATTTCCCACACAAACAAAATTTTTCTAAACATTTAGTTTTTGTGAGATGTTAAGTTATATAATCATGAATAAAAACTACAAATCGCAACGGAATTCTCTAGTTTCTTAAATCAATGTCATATTCCTGTGTACGCACGTATTTGTATCAAAGATTCACGGTCGCGTCCAGAAAAATATGTGTTTTTTAGTGTAAATCGTAAAAATGGGAAAAATCATCGTTTCTCGAGTTAGAAATGCGTTTTTTGTGTAAACATTAATAAAACCAACAGATTCCAAACGATTGTGCTATTACTTTCAGAAAGAGTTTAATATGCATTTTTAAACAGTACTCTATCACTGGTTTCAATTTTCCACTCAAACAAACTTTTTCTAAGAATTTAGTTTTTGCGAGATGTTAAGCTATATAATCATTAATAAAAACTACAAATCCCAACGGAAATCTCTAGTTTCTTAAAAAAAAATGTCATAATCGTGTGTACGCACGTATTTCTATCAAAAGTTTCATGCTCGCGTCCAGAAAAATGTGTGTTTGGTAGTGTAAAGCTTTAAAAAGTGTAAAAACCGTCGTTTCTCGAGATAGAAAAGCGTTTTCTGCATAAAAATCAATGAGACCTGCAAATTCCAACCGACTGTGCAAATTCTTTCGGAAAGTGTTTAATATTTTTTTTTTTTTGAGCTTTCTATAACTCGTTTCGATTTTCCACTCAAAGAAAATTCATTTAAAAATTTAGTTGTTTCGAGATTTTAAGCTATATAATCATGAATAAAATTTACAAATACCAACGGAATTCTCTAGTTTTTTAAAACATTGTCAAATTAGTGTGTAAGCACGTATTTCAACCAAAGTGTGATTTTCGAGTCCAGAAAATATTAGTTTTTTAGTGTAAATCGTAAAAAGTGGAAAAATCGACGTTTCTCGATCTAGAAATGCGTTTTTTGTGTAAACATTAATATAACCTACAGATTACAACCGATTGTGCTAATTCTTTCAGAATGTGTTTAATATGCAGGTTTGTACTGTATCCTCTCGCTTGTTTCGATTTTCCACTCAAACAAAATTTTTCTAAAAATTTAGTTCTTGAGAGATTTTAAGCTATATAATCATTAATAAAAATTACAAATCCAAATGGAATTATTTAGATTCTTAAATCAATGTGATAATCCTGTGTAAGCAGGAGCTAGAAATTCGTCTTTTGTATCAGCATTATTAAAACATGCAAATTACAACATATTATACTAATTCTTTCAGAAAGTGTTATTATGCATTTTTATACAGTATTCTCTCACTGGTTTCGATTTTCCAGTCAAACAAATTATATCTAAAAATTTAGTTTTCGCGAGGTAAGCTGTATAATCATAAATAAAAACCACAAATCCCATCGGAATTCTCTAGTTTCTTAAAACAATGTGATAATCGTGTGTACGCAGGTATTTCTATGAAAAGATGCATGTTCGCGTCCAGAAAAATATGAGTTTCTTAGTGTAAACCGTAAAAAGTGGGAAAATCGTCGTTTCTCGAGCTAGAAATGAGTTTTTTTGTAAGACTATTAATAAAACGTACAGATTCCAAACGATTGTGCTAATTCTTTCAGAAAGTGTTTAATACGCATTTCTAAACTGTGCTCTAACACTGGATTCGATTTTCCACTCAAACAAAATTTTTCTTAGAAATTAGTTTTGCGAGATTTTAAGCCACATAATCATGAATAAAAACTACAAATCACAACGCAAATCTCTAGTTTTTTGAAACAATGTGATATTCCTGTGCATGCACGTATTTGTATCAAAAGATTCATGTTCGCGTCAAGAAAAATATATGTTTGTTAGCGTAAACCGTAAAAAGTGGAAAAACCGGCGTTTCTCGTACTAGGATTGCGTTTTTTGTGTAAACTTTAATAAACCCTACATATTCCAACCGATTGTGCTAATTCTTTCAGAATGTGTTTAATATGTATTTTTAAACAGTACTCTTTAACTGGTTTTGATTTTCCACTCCAACAAAATTTTTCTAAATGTTTTGTTTTTGCGAGATATTAAGCTATATAATCATGAATAAAACTACAAATCAGGACGGAATTCTCTAGTATCTTAAATCAATGTCATATTCCTGTGTACGCACGTATTTCTATCAAAAGATTCATGTTCGCGACCAGAAAAATATGTGTTTGTTAGTGTAAATCGTAAAAAGTGTTAAAAAATATTGGTTCATTTTCTCGAGCTAGAAATTCGTTTTTTTTTTTTATTTATTTTTTTTTTGTGTAAACATTAATGAAACCTACAGATTCCAACCGATTGTGCTAATTCTTTCAGAAAGTGTTCAATATGCATTTTTATACAGTGTTATATCACTCGCTTCGAAGTTCAACTAAAACCTAATTTTTCTAAAAATTTACTTTTTGCGAGATATTATGCTATATAATCATGAATAAAAAGTACAAATCCTGACGGAAATATTTAGATTCTTAAGACAAATCATATTCCTGTGTACGCACGTATTTCTATCAAAAGATTCATCTTCGAGTCCAGAAAAATATGTGTTTATTAGTGTAAACCGTAAAAAGGGAAAAATCGTCGTTTCTAGAGTTAGAAAACCGTTTTTCTTGTAAACATTAATAAAAACATAAAAATATCAACCGATTATGCTACTTCTTTCAGAAAGTATTTAATATGCATTTTTAAACAGTATTCTATCACTCATATCGATTTTCCACACAAACAAAATTTTTCTAAAATTTTAGTTCTTGCTCGATTTTAACCTATATAATCATGAATAAAAACTACAAATCCCAACGGAATTCTCTAGTTTCTTATAAGAATGTGACATTTCTGTGTACGCACGTATTTCTATCAAAAAATTCATGTTTACGTCCAGAAAATTATGAGTTTGCTAGAGTACATTGTAAAAAGTGGAAAAATCGTTGTTTCTTGAGCTAAAAATGCGTTTTTTTTTGTATAAGCATTAATATAACCTGCAAATTCCAACCGATTGTCCTAATTGTTTCAGAAAGTATTTAATATGAATTTTTATACAGCATTATTTCACTCGTTTCGATGTCCCACTCAAATAATATTTTTCTAAAAATTTAGTTTTTTTAGATTTTAAGCAATATAATCATGAATAAAGAACACAAAACCCATCGGAATTCTCTAGTTTCTTAAGACAGTGTGATAATCGTGTGTACGCACGTATTTCTATCAAAAGATTCATGTTCGCGTCCGGAAAAATATAAGTTTGTTAGTGTACCTCGTAAAAAGTGGAAAAATCGTCGTTTCTCGAGCTAGAAAAACCGTTTTTAGTTTAAGATTTAATAAAAAATGCAAATTCCAACCGATTGAGCTAATTCTTTCCGCAAGTGTTTAATTTCCATATGTGTATAGCATTCTATCACTCGTTTCGATCATCCGCTCAAACAAAATTTTTCTATAAATTTAGTTCTTGCGAGATTTTAAGCTATATATTCGTGAATAAAAAATTACAAATCCCAACGTAGTTCTCAAATTTCTTAAAAAATGTGATATTCCTGTGTACGCACGTTTTTTAATCAAAAGCATAATGCTCACGTCCAGAAAAATCTGTGTTTTGTTAGAGTAACTCGTAAAAATTGGAAAAATCGTCGTTTCTCGAGCTAGAAATCCGTTTTTTGTATAAACATTAATCAAACATGCAAATTCCAAACGATAGAGCTAATTCTTTCAGAAAGTGTTAAATATGCTTTTTCAAACTGTACTCTAGCACTGGTTTCGATTTTCCACTAAATCAAAAATTTTCTAAGAAATTTGTTTCTCCGAGATATTAAGCTATATAATCATGTATAAAAATTACAAATCCCAAGAGAATTCTCTAGTTTCTTGAAGAAATGTGATATTCCTGTGTACGCAAGTATTTCTCTCAAAATAATTATGTTCGCGTCCAGAAATATCTGTGTTTGTTATAGTAACTCGGAAAAATTGGAAAAATCGTCGTTTCTCGAGATAACTGCGTTTTTTGTGTAAACGTTAATAAAAACTACAGATTCCAAAAGATTGTGATAATTCTTTCACAAAGTGTTTAACATGCATTTTTAAACATTACTCTAACTGGTTTTGATTTTGCACTCAAACAAAATTTTTCTGAAAATTTAGTTTTTGCGAGATGTTAAGCTATATAATCATGAATAAAAACTACAAATCCCGACGGTATTCTCTAGTTTCTTAAAACAATGTCATATTCTTGACTACGCACGTATTTCTATCAAAAGATTTATGTTCGTGTCCAGAGAAATATGTGTTTGTTAGTGTAAAACGTAAAAAGTGTTAAAAAATCATCGTTTCTCGCGCTAGAAGTGCGTTTTTTGTGTAAACATTAATAAAACGTACAGATTCCAACAGAATGTGCTATTTCTTTCAGAAAGTGTTCAATATGCATTTCTGTACAGTATTCTATCACTCGCTTCGAAGTTCCACTGAAACAAAATTTTTCTAAGAATTTAGTTTTGCTAGATCTTACGCTATATAATCATAAATAAAAACTACAAATCCCAACGGAATTTTCTAGATTTTTAAAGCAACGTCATATTCCTGTGTACGCACGTATTTCCTACAAAAGAATCATGTTCGCATCCAAAACAATATGTGTCTGTTAGTGTAAACCATAAAAAGTGAAAAAATCGTGGTTTCTCGAGGTAGAAAATCGTTTTTCGTGTAAACATTAATAAAAACCTACAAAATCCAACCGATTGTGCCAATTCTTTCAGAAAGTATTCAATATGCATTTTTATACAGTATTCTATGACTCAACTCGATTTTCCACACAAACAAATTTTTTCAAAAAATTTAGTTCTTGCTCAATTTGAACCTATATCATCATGAATAAAAACTACAAATCACAACTTAATTCTCTAGTTTCTTAAAACAATGTGTTATTCCAATGTACACACGTATTTCTATATAAACATTCATGTTCGCGTCCAGAAAGATACGTGTTTAATAGTGTAAGCCGTAAAAAGTGAAAAATCGTCGTCGCTCGAGCTAGAACTGCGTTTTTTGTGTACACGTTAATAAAACCTACGGATTCCAAAAGATTGTGCTAATTCTTTCAGAAAGTTTTTAATATGCATTTTTGTACAATATTCTATCACTCGTTTCGATTTGCCACTCAAACAAAATTTTTCTAAAAATTTAGTTTTCGAGATTTTGAGTTGTATAATCATGAATAAAAACCACAAATCCTATCGGAATTCTATAGTTTCTTAAAAAATGTTGTTCCTGTGTACTCACGTATTTCTAACAAAGAATCATGTTCGCATCCAGAAAAAAATGTGTTTGTTATTATAAACCGTAAAAAGTGGAAAAATTATCGTTTCTCGAGCTAGAAATGCGTTTTTTTTGTGTAAACGTTAATAAAACCTACAGATTCCAACCGAATGTGCTATTTCTTTCAGAAAGTGTTTAATATGCATTTCTAAACAGTACTCTATAACTGGTTTTGATTTTCCACTCAAACAAAATTTTTCTAAAAATTTTGTTTTTGCGAGATGTTAAGCTATATAATCATGAATAAAAACTACTAATCCCGACGGTATATTGTTGTTTCTTAAAATAACGTCATATTCCTGTGTTCGCACGTATTTCTATCAAAATGTTCATGTTCGCGTCCAGAAAAATATGTGTTTGTTAGTGTAAAGCGTAAATAGTTTTCAAAAAATCATCGTTTCTCGAGCTAGAAATCCGTTTTTTGTGTAAACATTAATAAAACACTCAGTTTCCAACCAATTGCGCCAATTTTTTCAGAAAGTGTTCAATTTGCATTTTTATACAGTATTCTATCACTCGCTTCGAAATTCCACTGAAACAAAATTTTTCTAAGAATTTTGTTTTTGCGACATCTTATGCTATATAATCATGAATAAAAACTACAAATCCCAACGGAATTCTCTAGATTCTTAAAACAAAGTCATATTCCTGTGTACGCAAGTATTTCTATCAAAAGATTCATGTTCCCGTCCAGAAAAATCTGTGTTTGTTAGTGTAAATAGTGAAAAGTGTTAAAAATAATCGTCGTTTCTCGAGCTAGAAATGCGTTTTTTGTGTAAACATTAATAAAATCTACAGATCCAACCGATTGTGCTAATTCTTTCAGAAAGTTTTAAATATGTATTTTTATGCAGTTTTCTATCACTCATTTCGATTTTCCACTCAAACAAAATTTTTCTAAAAATTTAGTTTTTGCGAGATTTTAAGCTAGGGTAACAAGGGTGAAACGGGTTATCAGATGGATCGGATCAATTTTGAAAACACCGCTCTGTAAGCCAAAGGACAAAGAGTACTGGTTTATGCGCTAGCTAGCGTAAATTTGTGAACTTTTTCAATGCAGAAAGGCGGGAATGTAATATAACTGCTTTGTTTTCGGTGCGTTGTTTGAAGTAGGAAATTTTTATTGTAACGATAAGTAGCAATATTTTATTTAATTTCTTAAATTGTAGTGTTTATTTAATCTACGTTTTACCAGTTATTATTGTGATACTTACATGATTTAGTAATTAAGTTGAAAGTGGACTCTTAAAGGACAGGTTACCCATATGTTGAGCTTCTAAGGCCAAACAGTATGGCAAACCTTAAGATACAATATATTATTGCTCTTTGGGTGATTGGGGTCACTATTTTAAGGGTGAAAAGGGTCAGAATATTTTAAACTGATTTCATTGAAATAGGGTTTATATTTGTCCTAAACGGGGAAATACATAAGAAACACGCTGTCTTCATGATTGGAGGAGTATATGTATAGGGCAATAAAAGCTTATCATGAAGTGCGAAGCTAGCGCCACGCTGCGGCGCTCTTCAATGTACCACATTACTGCCTACAAGGACGTCTGGAAAATGAGGTCAACTAACAGGTAAAGAATAGGAGAGGATAAACCGTGTCTCATTTGACCATAAAAGTAATTTGCAAAGAGAATACTTAGGCCTAAACTTTCAGCTTGTGGGTTTGAACTGAATCTTCGATGTTCGAAAAGGTGCCCATAATCATCATCATCATCATCGTCAGGAGATGAATCATCAGATGAATATGACACTGCATGTGGTTTTTGCAATGTTAAATAGATTGATCCTGTTTCTTTAAAGCTCGGAAACTGTGTATAATGCATGGGAAAGAGGAATGAGTGATACTATGAAAATTGTGTTGGAGCTCAGAGTAAGAAATGACTTACTCGTATTTGTGGAAGATGTTAATTGAATAATTAAAACAGGACATTTGTTGCTTGTGATGAAGAATTAGTATTAAATATACAAGGTGAGCCATAAGTATGTTTGGAAAACTTGTGAGCGTGCTCCTGGATAAAAAAAATAAGAACAATTCCGTATATGAAAATTTGACTCAGTATAATTTGTCTGGATATGAATCTTCGTAAGTATTTTATTATACAAGTTTACGAATAAAAATGAAAAGAAAGAATGTTTCCAATCGCCATTCTTGATGACCCTATTCACCCTGGCTGCTTAGGGTGAAAAGGGTCCTGCAGTACTTTCTTTAATTTCTAAACATGCTAAATTGTTGCAGAGTTAATTCAAATATAGACATTTAAATGTGTAGCTAAAACTTCAATCTTTCTGACGAAGTATCACACTTTAAGTTTAATGTTAAGTTATATGAGTTATTAGAGTAAATATGAATTTTGACCCTATTCACCCTTGCTTACCATATATAATCATGAATAAAAATTACAAATCCCAACGGAATTCTCTAGTTTCGTAAAACAATGTGATAGTTTTTTGTACGCACGAATTTCTATCAAAAGATTCATGTTCCCGTCCAGAAAAATCTGTGTTTTGTTAGAGTAACACGTAAAAATTGGAAAAATCGTGAGAACTTGCGAGATGTTAAGGTATATAATCAAGAATAAAACCTACAATTCACAACGGAATTCTCTACTTTCTTAAAAGAATGTGATATTCCTATGTACGCACGTATTTCTATCAAAAGATTCATGTTCGCGTCCAGAAAAATCTGTGTTTGTTAGTGTAAATAGTGAAAAGTTGAAAAATCGTCGTTTCTCGAGCTAGAAATACGTCTTTTCTATAAACATTAATAAAACCTACAAATTCCAACCGATTGTGCTAATTCTTTCAGAAAGTGTTTACTATGCACTTTATACAGTATTCCATCACTCATCTCGATTTTGCACTCAAACAAAATTTTTCTATAAATTTAGTTCTTGCGAGATGAATAAAAAATACAAATCCCAACGGAGTTCTCTAGTTTCTTAAAACAATGTGATATTCCTGTGTACGCACTTATTTCTATCAAAAGATTAATGTTCACGTCCAGAGAAATCAGCGTTTTGTTTGAGTAACTCGTAAAAATTGGAAAAATCGTCGTTTCTCGAGCTGGAAATGCGTTTTTGTGTAAACATTAATAAAACCTACAAATTCCAACCGATTGTGCCAATTCTTTCAGAAAGTGTTTACTATGCACTTTATACAGTATTCTATCACTCATCTCGATTTGCACTCAAACAAAATTTTTCTATAAATTTAGTTCTTGCGAGATGAATAAAAAATACAAATCCCAACGGAGTTCTCTAGTTTCTTAAAACAATGTGATATTCCTGTGTACGCACTTATTTCTATCAAAAGATTAATGTTCACGTCCAGAAAAATCAGCGTTTTGTTTCAGTAACTCGTAAAAATTGGAAAAATCGTCGTTTCTCGAGCTGGAAATGCGTTTTTTGTGTAAACATTAATAAAATCCACAAATTCCAACCGATTGCACTAATTCTTTCAGAAAGTATTTAATATGCATTCTTATACAGTATTCTATCACTCGTTTCGACTTTCCACTCAAACAAAATTTTTCTGAAAATTTTGTTTTTGCGAGATTTTAAGTCATGTAATCATCAATAACAACGACAAATCCCAACGGAATTCTCTAGTTTCTTAAAACAATGCCATATTTCTGTGTACGCACGTTTTTCTATCAAAAGATTCATGTTCGCGTCCAGAAAAATATGTGTTTGTTAGTGTAAATCGTAAAAAGTGGAAAAATCGTCGCTTCTCGAACTAGAAATGCGTTGATTGTGTAAACATTAATAAAACCTACAAATTCCAACCGATTGTGCTAATTCTTTCAGAAAGTGTTTCTAGTTTTTTTTTTCTAAAAATTGAGTATTTGCGATATTTTAATCTATATAATCATTTAAAAAAACTACAAATCCCAACGGAATTATTTAGTATCTTAAAAGAATGTGATATTCCTGTGTATGCACGTATTTCTATCAAAAGATTCATGTTCGCGTCGAGAAAAATATGTGTTAGTTCATGTAAATCATAAAAAGTGGAAAAATCGTTGTTTCTCGAACTAGAAAAGCGTTTTTTGTATAAGCATTAATAAAACCTGCAAATTCTAACCGATTGTGCTAATTCATTCAGGGAGTGTTTAATATGCATTTTTATACAGTATTCCCTCACGCCTTTCGATTTTCCAATCGAACAAAAATTTTCTAAAATTTTAGTTCTTGCGAGATTTTAAGACATATAATCATGAATAAAAATTTCAAATCCCAACGGAATTCTCTAGTTTCTTAAAACAGTGTCATATCCCTGAGTACGCACGTATTTCTATCAAAAGATTTATCTTCACTTCGAGAAAAATATGTGTTTGTTATAGTATCTCGTAAAAATTGGAAAAATCGTCGTTTCTCGAGCTAGAAATGCGTATTTTGTATAAACATTAATAAAACCTGCAAATTCCAACCGAATGTACTAATTCTTTCAGAAAGTGTTTAATATGCATTTTTTAACATTATTCTATCACTCGTTTCGATTTTCCACTCTAACAAAATTTTTCTAAATATTTAGTTTTTCCGAAATTTTAATCTATGTAATCGTGATTAAAAACTGCAAATCCCAACGGAATTCTGTAGTTTCTTTTCCAGTCAAACAAACGTTTTGTAAAAATTTAGATTTTGCGAGATTTTAGGCTATATCATCATGATTAATAACTACAAATCCCAACGGAATTCTCTAGTTTTTAAAGCAATGTCAAATTCGTGTGTACCCACGTATTTCTATCAAAAGGTTCATATTAACGTCCAGAAAAATTATGTGTTTGTTAGCATAAATCGTAAAAACTGGAAAATCGTCGTTTCTCGAGCTAGAAATGCGTTTTTGTATAAACTTTAATAAAACCTACAAATTCCAACAGATTGTCCCAATTCTTTCACAAAGTGTTTAATATGCATTTTATTCTATCACTGGTTTCGATCTTCCAGACAAAGAAAATTTTCCTAAGAATTACGTTTTTGCGAGATTTTGAGCTCTATAATCATGAATAAAATCTACAAATCTCAACGGGATTCTCTAGTTTCTTAAAAAAAATTAATATTCGTGTGTACGCAGTTATTTATATCAAAAGATTCCTGTTCGCGTCCAGAAAAATATGAGTTTGTTTGTGTAAATCTTAAAAAGTGGAAAAATCGTCGTTTCTCGAGCTAGAAGTGGGTTTTTTTTATAAACATTAATAAAACCTACAAATTCCAACAGATTGATCTAATTCTTTCAAAGTGTGTTTACTATTCATTTTTATACAGTATTCTATCACTCTTCTCGATTTTCCTCTCAAACAAAATGTTTCTAAAAATTCAGTTTTCCACATGTTCAACTACATAATCAAGAATGAAAACTACAAATCCCATCGGAAATCTCTAGTTTCTTAAAACAATGTGATAATCGTGTGTACGCACGTCTTTCTATCAAAAGATTCATGTTCGCGTCCACAAAAATATGAGTTTGTTAGTGTAAGCCGTAAAAAGTGGAAAAATCGTCGTTTCTCGAGCTAGAAATACGTTTTATTTAAGATATAATAAAACCTGCAAATTATAACCGATTTTGCTAATTCTTTCAGAAAGGTTTTAATATGCATTTTTTAAAGTATTCTATCACTCGTTTTGATTTTTCACTCAAATAAAGTTTTCCTTAATATTCAGACTTTGCGAGATTTTATACTATATAATCATGAATAAAAACTACAAATCCCAACGGAATTTTCTAGTTTCTTAAAACAATGTCAAATTCGTGTGTACGCACGTATTTCTATCAAAAGATTTATGTTCGCGTGCAGAAAAATATGTTTGTTAGTGTAAATCGTAAAAAGTTGAAAAATCGACTTTTCTCGAGGTAGAAATGCGTTTGTTGAATAAACAATAATAAAACCTACGAATTCCAACAGATTGTGCTAATTGTTTCAGAAAGTGTTTAATATGCATTTTTTGTACAGTTTTCAATGCCTCGTTTCGGTTTTCCACTCAAAGGTTTTCTAAGAATTTAGTTTTTGCGAGATTTTAAGCTGTATAATCATAAAAAAATATTTAAATCTCAACGGAATTCTCTAGTTTTTTTTAAACAATGTGATATTCGTGTGTACGCATGTATTCCTAGCAAAAGATTCATGTTCGCGTGCAGAAAAATATGTTTGTTAGTGTAAACCGTAAAAAGTGGAAAAATCGTCGTTTCTCGAGCTAGAAATAAGTTTTTTGTGTAAACATTAATAAAACCTACAAATTCCAACCGATTATGCTATTTATTTCAGAATGTGTTTTATATGCATATTTATACAGTATTCTATCACTGGTTTCGATTTTCCGCTCAAACAAAATTTTTCTAAAAATTTAGTTTTTTGAGATTTTAAGCCATATAATCATGAATAAAAACCACAAATGCCAACGGAATTCTCTAGTTCCTTAAAATAATGTCATATTTCTATGTACGAACGTATTTCTATTAACCCTGCTGTTCTGTTTGAGTCTATATGACCCGAAGTGAATACTGTTTCTTAATATTTTCTTTAAATAGTGAGATATGCTTATGATACTCAGTGACTTTGTCTTATAATGCAATATGCATTTGTGATTTAAATGTAATTTAAATTTTTCATATAGATTTGTCATAATCTGTAATTGTTACTTATGTAACGTTCGGGTTAATATGACCCAACATAAGATTTTATTATTTTCTAACGTGGTATTAACATTTTTAAAAAAATTGTATCATGCTTTTATTATAAGGAGTAGAAATTGAATTATTCCCAACAATCAGATACACTAATTTACAACAATGGACTGGTTTCCTGTTGCGTTCTGAACGAATTCCTTTTAAACTGTTGCATTTTATCTGGATAAATATTTCAATGTTGTTTCTCAGTTTGAGTTCACATACCATGACGGAAAGACCACTGAGTAATGCTCAGTTAGTATCAATTGTGAATTCCTCCGACAGTGAAGAGTTTGTTTCAGAATTTGAAGATAATGTAAGTGAATCTGAAAGTGAAAATGATGGCGATTTTGACAGTCAATAACCAGTCAATATTGTTCAGTCAATTCTTTCAAGAATAAAGCTACAGAATGGAAGTTGAATCCACCTCCACAACAGGGCCATCTTTCTGCCTCGAACCTCATCACGATTACACCAGGATTTACAAGATATGCCACCATAATGAAATAATGTAGATGCCAAACATAGAAGGACGGCAAGTTTATGGCCAGCAATGGACAAATATCGACTGTATTGTTTACCAGGCTTATGTAGGACTCTTGCTTCTTGCTGGTGTTACTCGATCTCAGGAGAAGTCAACAAAAAGTTTGTGGGATCAGAAAACGGGCAGAAACATTTTGCGGGAAACTATGTCACTTGAAATCTTTTGCAAGATATCGCGTGTCTTTCGATTTGATAAGAAATCTACTAGAGAATAACGAAGACGCACTGATAAACTTGCTGCTATTCGTTGCATTTGGGAGAAATGTCAAACAGTTAGTAGGATTTTGAAGTCGCTGTCCATTCAAGGTGTATATTCCCAGCAAACCATCGAAATACGGAATAAAAATATGGACGCTTTGTGACAGCAAAACTTCATATGCATTGGTAGCACAAGTTTATAGAGGGAAAGAATATGGACTATCAGAAAAAAGTCAGGGTATGAGGGTAGTGTGTGATCTTTCCAGTAACCTAAGGGGTCAAAATGTAACTTGTGACAAATTTTTCAGTTCTTACAATTAGGAACATTAAAAAATGACAATGTTGGGGACTATACGCAAAAATAAGCCAGAACGTGCACAGCAAATGAACAAAAAGGAAATACATAGTTCTTCATTCTACTTCACAAATGATACTACTGTGGTCAATTGTGTCCCAAAGAAAAAAACAAAAAAATGTTGTGCTAATGAGTACACTGCATCGTGTCAATGAAGTCAGCAACAGGAATGATAAGAAACCTCAAAAGATTTTAGATTATAATGCATCCAAAGGGGCTGTAGACATACTTGAACAAGTAATATATAACAAACAGATGGCCAGTGATATTTTTTACAACATTCTTGAAATATCTGCTTACAATGCGTATGTCTTGTGGACTTCGATAGACCCAAATTGGAATGCAAATAAATTGACTAGAAGGAGATTATTCTTAGAGGAACTTGAAAATCACTGACAAAGGAATATATTTCATCAAGAAAGCATTTTTTAAGAACAGAGGAAGCAATCAGAATTGTCAAGAACATTAAAAAAACTAAAATTGTGACTACAGTACCGGTATCAAAGTCTACAAGAGGAAAAGCTGTAAAACGTGAACGCTGTAACTTCTGTTCATCAAGCAATGACAATAAAAGGAACATGTTCTATGGAAACTACAGCAAACATATTGCAAAGGTCATGTCACATATTCGTGTCACATAATTGTAAGCAATGAGAAAGAATTGTGATTATGTATATCATATGTGTTACACAAAACATAAGACAAAAGTTAATCATTATAACATAGCACAAAATCTATAATTTTTCAAGGCCTATTGTTATATTATAAGTTAAACATTTCATTCAAACAAGTATGTTTCTTCAATTTGTTGCTATTAATTTTTAATTAAAATGTAGAAAAAACAAATGAATAATATAGCAAAATAAAATATCACAAACGAATAATAATAACAAAAAGCAAAATAATGTAAGATTATAATAATAAAAAAATTAATAACAGTAATATTAACAATAACAATAATGATAAACTATGTTACTGTAGTCATGCAAATGTTCACAAACATAATTTTTTAATTTTATATGCAATTATAAGAGATCGGGTCATATTGACCCGAACAGGAGATTTGCATAGTAAAATGTAACAGAACAGCAGGGTTAAAAGATTCATATTCACGTCGAGAAAAATATGTTTTTGTTAGTGTAAATCGTAAAAAGGGGAAAAATCGTAGTTTCTCGAGCTAGATGCGTTTTTTGCATAAACATTAATAAAAGCTACAAGTTCCAACCGATTGTGCTAATTCTTTCAGAAAGTGTTTAATTTGCATTTTAAAACAGTATTCTATCACTCGTCACGATTATCCAGTCAAACAAAATTTTTCTTAAAAATTTAGTTCTTGCGAGATTTTAAGATATATAAGCATTAATAAAAACTACAAATCACAACGTAATTCTCTAGTTTCCTAAAAGAATGTGAGATTCGCGTGAAAGAATGTATTTCTGTCAAAAGAGTCATGTTCGCGTCCAGAAACATATATGTCATTGTTAGTGTAAATCGTAAAAAGTTCAAAAATCGTCTTTTCTCGAGCTAGAAATACGTTTTTGGAATAAACATTAATAAAACCTACTAATTCCAACCGATTGTGCTAATTCTTTCAGAAAGTGTTTAATGTGAATTTTTGTACAGTATTCTATCACTCGTTTCGATTTTTCTCTCAAACAAAATTTTTCTAAGAATTTAGTTTTTGCGAGATTTTAAACTATATTATCATGACTAAAATCTACAAATCTAAACAGAATTCTCTAGTTTTTCAAAACAATGTGATATTCGTGTGTACGCACGTATTCCTATCAAAAGATTCATGTTCACGTCCTGAAAAATATGAGTTGGTTAGTGTAAATCGTAAAAAGCAGAAAAATCGTCGTTTCTCGAGCCAGAAATTTGTTTTTTGTATAAGCATTAAATAAACCTGCAAATTCCAAACGATTGTGCTAATTCTTCCAGAAAGTGTTTAATATGCATTTTTATACAGTATTCTCTCACTCGTTTCGATTTCAACTGAAACAAAATTTTTCGCAAAATTTTGATTTTCGAGATCTTAAGCTATATAATCGTGAATAAAACGTACAAACCCCAACGGAATTCTTTAGTTTCTTTAAACTAAAATGTGATAATCGTGTGTGGGCACGTATTTCTAGCGATAGATTCATGTTCGCGTCCAGAATAATATGAGTTTGTTAGTTTAACTCGTAAAAAGTTGAAAAATCGTTGTTTCTTGAGCAAGAAAAGCGTTTTTTATAAACATTAATAAAACGTGCAAATTCCAACCGATTGTGATAATTCTATCAGAAAGTGTTTAATATGCATTTTTACAGTATTCTATCACTCGTTTCGATCTTCCACTCAAAAAAATTTTTCTAGAAATTTAGTTTTTCGAGATTTTTTGCTATAGAATAATGAATAAAAACAACAAATCTGATCGGAATTCTCTAGTTTCTTAAAATAATGTACAAATTCGTGTGTGCGCACGTATTTCTATCAAAAGATTCATGTTCGCGTCCAGAAAAATCTGTGTTTTTTTTAGTGTAAATCGTGTAGTGTTGAAAAATCATCGTATCTCGAGCTAGAAATTCGATTTTTGTATAAACATTAATAAAACCTACAAATTCCAACCGATTGTGCTAATTCCTTTCGGAAGTGGTTAATACACATTTTTATACAGTATTCTATCACTCATCTCGAAATTCCAGTCAAACAAAATTTTTCTAATAATTTTGTTTTTTGGAGATTTTAAGCTATATAGTCATGAATAAAAAGTACAAATCCCAACGGAATTCTCTAGTTACTTAAATCAATGTCAAATTCGTGTGTACGCACGTATTTCTATCAAAAGCTTCATGTTCTCGTCCAAAAAAATTGAGTTTGTTAGTTTAAATCGTAAAAAGTGGAAAAATCGTCGTTTCTCGAGCTAGAAATGCGTTTTTTGTGTAAACATTAATAAAACCTACTAATTCCAACCGATTGTGCTAATTCTTTCAGAAAGTGTTTAATATGAATTTTTATACAGTATTCTCTCACTCGTTTCGATTTCCACTCAAACAAAATTTTTCGCAAAATTTAGTTTTGCGAGATTTTAAGCTATATAATCATGAATAAAACCTACAATTCAAAACGGAATTCCCTAGTTTCTTAAGAAAAAATGTGATAATCGTGTGTGCGCACGTATTTCTATCCAAAGATTCATGTTCGCGTCCATAAAAATATGAGTTTGTTAATTTAACTCGTAAAAAGTTGAAAAAACCGTCGTTTCTTGAGCTAGAAAAGCGTTTTTTTATAAGCATTAATAAATTATGCAAATTCCAACGGATTGTGATAATTCTATCAGAAAGTGTTTAATATGCAATTTTACAGCATTCTATCACTCGCTTCGATTTTCCACTCAAACAAAATTTTTCTATAAATTTTGTTTTTGGAGATTTTAAGCTATATAATCATGAATAAAAACTACAAATCCCAACGGAATTCACTAGTTTCTTAAAATAACGTGATAATCGTGTTTACGCAAGTATTTCTATCAAAAGATTCATGTCCTCGCACAGAAAAGTATGTGTTTTTTAGTGTAAATCATAAAAAGTGAAAAAATCATCTTTTCTCGATCTGGAAATACGTTTTTTGTGTAAACACTAATAAATCCAAAAATTCGAACAGATTGTGCTAATTCTTTCAGAAGTGTTTTATATGCATGTTTATTCAGTGTTCTATCACTCGTTTCGATTTTCCACTCAAACAAAATTGTCCTTAAAATTTAGTTTTTGCGAGATCTTAAGCTATATAATCATGAATAAAAACTATAAATCCCAACGGAAATCTCTACTTTCTTAAAACAAAGTCAAATTCGTGCGTACGCACGTATTTCTATCAAAAGGTTCATGTTCGAGTCCAAATAAAAATGAGTGTGTTAGTTTAAATCGTAAAAAGTGGAAAAATCGTCGTTTCTCGAGCTAGAAATGCGTTTTTTCTGTAAACATTAATAAACCCTACTAATTCCAACCGATTGTGCTAATTATTTCAGAATGTGTTTAATATGCATTTTTATACAGTATTCTATCACTCGTTTCGATTTTCCACTCAAACAAAATGTTTCTATAAATTTTGTTTTTCGAGATTTTAAGCTATATAAACATGAATAAAAAATACAAATCTCAACGGAATTCTATGGTTTCTTAAAACAATGTAATATTCGTGTTAACGCACGTATTTATATCAAAAGATTCATGTTCGCGTCCAGAAAAGTATGTGTTTCTTACTGTAAATAATAAAAAGTGGAAAAATCGTCTTTTCTCGAGCTGGAAATGCGTTTTTTGTGTAAACATTAATAAAATCAAAAATTCCAAACGATTGTGCTAATTCTTTCACAAAGGGTTTAATATGCATTTTTTAAAGTATTCTATCACTCGTTTTGATTTTCCACTCAAATAAATTTTTCCTTAATATTCAGTTTTTGCGAGATTTTATACTGTATAATCATGATTAAGAACTACAAATCCCAACGGAATTTTCTAGTTTCTTAAAACAATGTCAAATTCGTTTGTACGCATGTATTTCTATCAAAAGATTCATGTTCGCGTCCGGAAAAATATCTGATTGTTAGTGTATATCGTAAAAAGATCAAAAATCGTCTTTTCTCGTGGTAGAAATGCGTTTGTTGAATAAACATTAATAAAACATACTAATTCCAACCGATTGTACTAATTCTTTCAGGAAGTGATTAATATGCCTTTTTTATATAGCTTTCAATCACTCGTTTCGGTTTTCCACTCAAACAAATTTTTTCTAATAATTTAGTTTTTGCGAGATTTTAGGCTATATAATCATGAATAAAATATTTAAATCTCAACGAAATTCTCTAGTTTCTCTAAAAAAAGTGATAACCGTGTGTGCGCACGTATTTCTATCGATAGATTCATGTTCGAGTGCACAAAAAAAAAAATGAGTTTGTTAGTTTAACTCGTAAAATGTTGAAAAATCGTCGTTTCTTGAGCAAGAAAAGCGTTTTTTTTATAAGCATTAATAAAATATGCAAATTCCAACCGATTGTGATAATTCTATCAGAAAGTGTTTAATATGCATTTTTACAGTATTCTATCACTCGTTTCGATCTTCCTCTCAAAAAAATTTTTCTAAAAATGAATTTTTCGAGATTTTTTCCTATAGAATAATGAATGAAGCAACAAATCAGATCGGAATTCTCTAGTTTCTTAAAATAATGGCAAATTCGTGTGTGCCCACGTATTTCCATCCAAACATTCATGTTCACGTCCAGAGAGAGGTGAGTTTGTTAGTGTAAATGGTCAAATTGGAAAAATCGTCGATCCTCGAGCTAGAAATGCGTTTATTCGTATATACATTAATAAAACATACAAATTCCAACCGATGGAGCTAATTCTTTCTGAATGGGTTTAACATTCACAATGAGACCGCATTTTATCACTCGTTTCGATATTCCACTCAGACAAAAATTTCTCTAAAAATGTTGTTTTTTGTGGATTTTAAGCTATATAATCATGAATAAAATCTACAAATTCCATCGGTTATCTCTAGTTTCTTAAAAAAATATCAAATTCGTGTGGACACTCGTATTTCTATCCAAAGATTGATGTTCGCTTCCAGAAAGAGGTGAGTTTGTTAGTGTAAAGCGTTAAAGTGGAAAAATCGTCGTTTCTCGAGCTAGAAATGCGTTTTTTTTATATGTACATTAATAAAACATACAAATTCCAAACGATTGTGCTAATTCTTCCTTAATGGGTTTAACATTCACAATGAGACTGCATTTTATCACTCGTTTCGATTTTCCTCTCAAACAAAATTGCTGTAAAAATTTGGTTTTCACGAGATTTTAAGCTATATAATCTTGAATAAAATATACAAATTCCATCGGATTTCTCTAGTTTCATAAAAAAAATATCAAATTCGTGTGGACACACGTATTTCTATCCAAAGATTCATGTTCGCATCCAGAAAGTGGTGTGTTTGTTAGTGTAAATCGTTAAAGTGGAGAAATCGTCGTTTCTCGAGCTACAAATGCGTTTATTCGTATATACATTAATAAAACCTACAAATTCCAACCGATGGAGCTAATTCTTTCTGAATGGGTTTAACATTCACAATGAGAGCGCATTTTATCACTCGTTTCGATATTCCACTCAGACAAAAATTTCTCTAAAAATTTTGTTTTTTTGTGGATTTTAAGCTATATAATCATGAATAAAATATACAAATTCCATCGGATTTCTCTAGTTTCATAAAAAAATATCAAATTCGTGTGGACACACGTATTTCTATCCAAAGATTCATGTTCGCATCCAGAAAGTGGTGTGTTTGTTAGTGTAAATCGTTAAAGTGGACAAATCGTCGTTTCTCGAGCTAGAAATGCGTTTTTTCATATATACATTAGTAAAATCTACAAATTCCAACCGATTGTGTTAATTCCTTCTGAATGGGTTTAACATTCACAATTAGACCGCATTTTATCATTCGTTTCGATATTCCACTCAGACAAAATTTCTCAAAAATTGCGGTTTTTCAGAGATTTTAAGCTATATAATAATGAATAAAATCTTCAAATACCAACCGATTTCTCTAGTTTCTTAAAAAAAAATATCAAATTCGTGTGGACACACGTATTTCTATCCAGAGATTGGTGTTCACGTCCAGAGAGAGGTGTGTTTGTTAGTGTAACTGGTCAAATTGGAAAAATCGTCTTTTCTCGAGCTAGAGATGCGTTTTTTTTATATACATTAATAAAACCTACAAATTCCAACCGTTTGCGCAAATTCTGTGTGAAAGGGTTTAACATTCACAATGAGACCGCATTTTATCACTCGTTTCGATATTCCAGTGAGACAAAATTTTCAAAAAATGTTGGTTTTTGCGAGATTTTAAGCTATATAATCATGAATAAAGTCTACAAAATCCATCCGATTTCTCTACTTTCTTAAATGAATATCAAATTCGTGTCGGCACACATATTTCTTTTTAAAGAATCATGTTCGCATCCAGAAAGAGGTGTGTTTGTTAGTGTAAATCGTTAAAGTGGAAAAATCGTCGTTTCTCGAGCTAGAAATTCGTTTTTTTATATACACATTAATAAAACTTACAAATTCCAACCGATTGTGTTAACTTTTATGAGAATGGGTTTAACACTCACAATGAGACCGCATTTTATCACTCGTTTCGATTTTCCTCTCTAACAAAATTTCTCTAACATTTTTTTACGAGATTTTAAGCTATTTAATCATGAATAAAATCTACAAATTCCATCGGATTTCTCTAGTTTCTTAATAAAATATCAAATTCGTGTGGACACACGTATTTCTATCCAAAGATTGATGTTCGCGTCCAGAAAGAGGTGTGTTTGTTGCTTTAAAGCGTTAAAGTGGAAAAATCGTTCGTTTTTTCGAGCTAGAAATGCGTATTTTCATATATACATTAATAAAGCCTACAAATTCCAAACGATTGTACTAATTGTTTCAGAATTGGTTTAACAATCACAATGAGGCCGCATTTTATCACTCGTTACGATTTTCCACTCAGAAGAAAATTTGACAAAAATTGTGGTTTTTGCGAGAATTTAGCTATATAATCATGAATAAAATCTACAAATTCCATCGGATTTCTATAGTTTCTTAAAAAAATGAGAATTCATGTGGACGCACGTATTTGTATTCAAGGATTCGTGTTCGCATTTTGAGAGAGGTGAGTTTGTCAGTGTAACTGGTCAAATTGGAAAAATCGTCGTTTCTCGAGCTAGAAATGCGTATTTTCATATAAAGCCTACAAATTCCAACCGATTGTGCTAATTCTTTCTGAGTGGGTATAACATTCACAGTGAGACCGCTTTTTATCACTCGTTTCGATTTTCCACTCAAATAAAAATTTATCTAACTATTTGCTTTTTACGAGATTTTAAACTATTTAATCGTGAATAAAATCTACAAATTCCATCGGATTTCTCTAGTTTCTTAAAAAAATGTCAAATTCGTGTGGACACACGCATTTCTATCCAAAGATTCATGTTCGCATCCAGAAAGAGGAGTGTTTGTTACTGGAAAGCGCCGTTTTTTCGAACTAGAAATGCGTATTTTCATATATACATTAATAAAGCCTACAAATTCCAACCGATTGTGCTAATTCTTTCTGAGTGGGTTTAACATTCACAGTGAGACCGCTTTTTATCACTCGTTTCGATTTTCCACTCAAATAAAAATTTATCTAACTATTTGCTTTTTACGAGATTTTAAACTATTTAATCATGAATAAAATCTACAAATTCCATCGGTTTTCTCTAGTTTCTTAAAAAAAATGTCAAATTCGTGTGGACACACGTATTTCTATCCAAAAATTCATGTTCGCATCCAGAAAGAGGAGTGTTTGTTACTGTAAAGCGTCGTTTTTTCGAGCTAGAAATGCGTATTTTCATATATACATTAATAAAGCCTACAAATTCCAAACGATTGTCCTAAATGTTTCAGAATGGGTTTAACAATCACAATGAAACTGCATTTTATCACTCTTTACGATTTTCCATTCTGAAGACAGTTTGACAAAAATTTTGGTTTTTGCGAGTATTTAAGCTATATTATCATGAATCAAATCTACAAATTCCATCGGAATTCTCTGGTTTCTTAAAAAAAATATCAAATTAGTTTGGACTCACGTATTTCTAACCAAAGAATCATATTTTCGTCCGGAAAGATATGAGTTTGTTAGTGTAAATCGGTAAAGTGGAAAAATCGTCGTTTCTCGAGCTAGAAATGCGTTTTTTCGTTTATACATTAAAAAAACCTACAAATTCCAACCGATTGTGCTAATTCTTTCTGAGTGGGTTTAACATTCACAGTGAGACCACTTTTTATCACTGGTTTCGATTTTCCGCTCAAACAAAATTTCTCTAAATATTTGCCTTTTACGAGATTTTAAGCTATATAATCATGAATAAAATCTACAAATTCCATCGGATTTCTCTAGTGTCTTAAAAATATGTCAAATTCGTGTGGACACACGTATTTCTATCCAAAGATTCATGTTTGCATACAGAAATAGGAGTGTTTGTGAGTGTAAATCGTTTAAGTGGAAAAATCTTCGTTTCTCGAGCTAGAAATGCGTATCTTTAATATATACATTACTAAAACCTACAAATTCCAACCGATAGTGCTAATTCTTTCTGAAAGGGTTTAACATTCACAATGAGACCGCATTTTATCACTCGTTTCGATTTTCCACTCTGACAAAATTTCTCAAATAAATCGGTTTTTGCGAGATTTTATGCTATATAAACATGAATAAAGTCTACAAATTCCATGCGATTTCTCTACTTTCTTAAATAAATATCAATTAAACAAATATCAAAATCGTGTCGGGACACGTATTTCTATTTAAAGAATCATGTTCGCATCCAGAAAGAGTTGTGTTTGTTAGTGTAAATCGTTAAAGTGGAAAAATCGTCGTTTCTCGAGCTAGAAATTAGTTTTTTCATATACACATTAATAAAACATACAAATTCCAACCGATTGTGTTAACTTTTATGAGAATGGGTTTAACGCTCACAATGAGACCGCATTTTATCACTCGTTTCGATTTTGCGCTCAGACAAAATTTCTCAATAATTTTGGTTTTTTCCAGGTTTTAAGCTATACAATCATGAACAGAATCTACAAATTCCATCGGATTTCTCTATTTTCTTAATAAAATATCAAATTCGTGTGGACACACGTATTTCTAACCAAAGATTGATGTTCGCGTCCAGAAAGAGGTGTGTTTGTTAGTGTAATGCGTTAAAGTGCAAAAATTGTTGTTTTTCAAGCTAGAAATGCGTTTTTTTTTTTGTATATACATTAATAAAACTTACAAATTCCAACCGATTCTGCTAGTTCTTTCTGAATGGGTTTAACATTCACAATGAGACCGCATTTTATCACTCGTTTCGATTTTGCGCTCAGACAAAATTTCTCAATAATTTTGGTTTTTGCGAGGTTTTAAGCTATACAATCCTAAGCAGAATCTACAAATTCCATCGGATTTCTCTAGTTTCTTAAAAAAAATATCAAATTCGTGTGGACACACGTTTTCCTATCAAAAGATTGATGTTCGCGTCCAGAAAGAGATGTGTTTGTTAGTGTAATGCGTTAAAGTTGAAAATCGTTTTCTCGAGCAAGAAATGCGTTTTTTCTTGTATATACATTAATAAAACATACAAATTCCAATCGATTGTTCTAATTCTTCTGAATGGGTTTAACATTCACAATGAGACCGCATTTTATCACTCGTTTCGAATTTCCTCTCAAACAAAATTTCTCTAACAATTTTTTTTACGAGATTTTAAGCTATATAATCATGAATAAAATCTACAAATTCCATCGGATTTCTCTAGTTTCTTAAAAAAATATCAAATTCGTGAGGACACACGTATTTCTATCCAAAGATTCATGTTCGCATCCAGAAGGAGTTGTGTTTTTTAGTGTAATGCGTTAAAGTGGAAAAATCGTCATTTCTCGAACTAGAAATTCGTTTTTTCATATATACGTTAATAAAACCTACAAATTCCAACCGATTGTGCTAATTCTTCCTGAATGGGTTTAACAATCACAATGAGACCGCATTTTATCACTCATTTCGATTTTCCACTCAGACAAAATTTCTCAAACATTTTGGTTTTTGCGAGACTTTAAGCTATATAATCATGAATAAAATCTACAAATTCCAACCGATTTCTCTAGTTTCTTAAAAAAATGTCAAATTCGTGTGGACACACGTATTTCAATCCAAGGATTCATGTTGGCATCCAGAAAGAGGTGTGTTTGTTAGTGTAAAGCGTTAGAGTGAAAAAATCGTCGTTCCTCGAGCTAGAAATTCGTTTTTTCATATATACATTAATAAAACCTACATATTCCAACCGATTGTGTTAACTCTTGTGAGAAAGGGGTTTAACACTCACAATGAGACCGCATTTTATCACTCGTTTCGATTTTCCGCTCAGACGAAATTTCTAAATATTTTGGTTTTTGCGAACATTTATGCTATATAATCATGAATAAAATCTGCAAATTCCAACCGATATCTCTAGTTTCTTAAAAAAATATCAAATTCGTGTGGACACACGTATTTCTATCCTAAGATTCATGTTCGCATTCAGAAAGAGGTGTGTTTGTTAGTGTGAATCATTAAACTGTAAAAATCGTCGTTTCTCGAGCTAGAAAAGCTTTTTTTCATTTATACATTTAAAAAAACCTGCAAATTCCAACCGATTGTGCTAATTCTTTCTGAATGGGTTTAACATTCACAATGAGACCGCATTTTCGTACTCGTTTCGATTTTCCACTCACACGAAATTTGTCAAAATTTTTGGGTTTTTCGAGATTTCAAGCTATATTATCATGAATAAAATCTACAAAATCCATCCGATTTCTCTACTTTCTTAAAAAATAAATCAAATTCGTGTGGACACACGTATTTCTATCCAAAGATTCATGTTCGCATCCAGAGAGAGATGAGTTTGTTAGAGTAAATTGTAAAATTGGAAAAATCGTCGTTACTGGAGCTAGAAATGCGTGTTTTCGCATATAAATTAATAATACCTACAAATTCCAACCGATTGTGTTATTTCTTTCTGATTGGGTTTAACATTCACAATGAGACCGCTTTTTATCACTCGTTTCGATTTTCCACTCAGACAAAAATTTCTCAAAAATTTTGGTATATGCGAGATTTTAAGCTATATAATCATGAATAAAATCTACAAATTCAATAGGATTTCTCTAGTTTCTTAAAAAAATATCAAATTCGTGTGGACACACGTATTTCTATCCAAAGAATCATCTTCGCGTCCAGAGTGAAGCAGTAATTAGCAGAGGCAGAGACCGATTTATTAGCGAAATGATATCTCCATATATTTTTTTCGCGGGGATGTTCTGGCGACTTGGTTAGAATTAGCTTCCCACACAGATGGTTCACATTCTCTCGTCACTTGTCAGAATCGGACAGATTTAGGGCCACCTTGGGCAGGGTTCTGAATTGACACTCGTCGTGGCGTAAAATCAGAGAGGTAGACTGGAGCCGTGGGAAAGCAACTGCAAGCCCAGGTTTTTCCAAGAACGGGGTTCTCCAAAATCGACAAACTAATTAGATGTTGTGGGAAGTCCAAAGTCTTAATTTAGAGATGACATATTTCGAGCCCAATAAGAAGAGATCGTGGTTTAGCTTATGAGGTCACTTTGGACCAATAGAGAATAGATTTTAGGCCGGTTAAGTGACGTAGTTTTTAACCAATAGGATAGTTAGTTTTAGCGTAGGGTAGATTTTTATAAATAAGGGTGACGGGGAGCGGAGACGATCACAACATCTCATCGTGTCGGCGGCCCTACATACAGGGCACGATCACAACATCTCATGGTGTCGGCGGCCCTACATACAGGGCACGATCACAACATCTCATCGTGTCGGCGGCCCTACATACAGGGCACAATAACTACTTCGATTTGTGTCTACAGGACGACGACTTCTTTTCGTGTCGACGGCACGACACACTGAGTTTTATTTTGGGGTCGGCGGCCCAACTTAATAGTCTTTCTTCCGGCGAAGACTCGATAGATAGAACGTTGTCATCGGTGAGACTACTCGTCAACGTTTAGGAGCTTCGATCATAATGTACTGGGCAGAGTATTGAATTTATAGTATCGGATAGAGCTTATTCAGAGCTGCCATAGAGTCGATACAGAAGTGCGACCAACGATTGAATTATAAGTCAGCCGGAAATACATACTCTAGGGTTTACCAAGTGAATACGACAATAAACTTATAGTTTTGGAGTTTACACTGCCTTTTATATAAGTAGCCGGCTTGGTCTTATTCCCGACATCATCCTACACCACAACCGTACCTCGGCTACCCTGAGTGAATCTCACGCAACACCGAGGCGCACCCACCCCCAAATGGCGCCCAACGTGGGGCCACAATAACGACCATCCCACCCTCAAATGGCGCTTCCCAACGTGGGGCTCGAAGGAAGACAGCTGTTCCAGTGACCGGCCCCGGGTGCGAATACAGCATCAAACAACGCGGAGGACCGGACGGAGCAGTTCCGCCCTGCATAGCCGAGGAACGACGCTGGAAGGCGGGAATAGAACCAGGCCATCGCGACATCACGACAACACTAGAGAAGGCAACACGGAGAACACCAGAGAAGGCGACTCGGAGAGGCGGTGGCAAGTATGAATGGAGGACGTATAAATGTGTATATATGTATATGATATTTTGGGGGAATAATTATAAAGTGTAAATGTTTCAATTTCTGGTGTGATATTTTGGGTGTATATATATATATGTATTTTTTTGTGTGTGATTTTAGGGGAAAGAGTGAAACAAGTGTCTTGCGTAATATGTTGGAAGTGAGTAGAGTGCAAATACAGGCCTAGTTAGACTATTATTGGGAAAGCAAACGTCGGATAGATGACAGAGTAGCATATAGATGATACTACGTAGGCATAGGAGTAAAGTAGTTAGGAAAATACGAGAAAGACGAGGAAATAGAAACAAGGGAACCATGGAGCAAAGGAAGGACGAGGAAATTATGGAAATCAGGGAGGAGGTCGAGAATAACGCAGGACAGGAAATAGAGGGAGAGCGAACGGTGGAAAAGCAACAGAGAGAAAGTGGCCAAGGGGAAATGACGCTAGAACAGTTGTGGGAGCAGATGAGACACTTCATGGAAAATAATTCAAGGGAAAGTAGAGAACAAATGAAACAAATGGAAACTAAATTAGAAAATAACTCTAGGGAAAGTAGAGAACAAATAAAAGAAATGGAAACTAAATTAGACAACAACTCAAGAGAAAGTAGAGAACAAATAAAACAAATGGAAACTAAATTAGAGAATAACTCAAGGGAAAGTAGAGAGCAGATTCTGAGGGAAAGTAGAGAACAAATGAAACAAATGGAAAGTAAATTAGAAAATAACTCAAGGGAAAGCAGAGAGCAGATAAAACAAATGTAAAATAGATTGGGGGAAAGTTCGAGAGAGATTAGAGATCATATCGCAAAATTAGCGGAAAGAGGAAACAAAATGGAAGACAAAATAGAGAAGCTAGAGGGGAAATTAGCCGAGAATGGGATCGGAATGGAGAACCAATTGAAGATAGCTATGGATAGGATGTCAGAAAGTATGAAGGATTTAGAAGTCAGAGTTAGAGATAGCTCTATGAAAGAGAATAGCGATCTAAATTCAGCTGTTGAGGAAACGATAGTGGAGAAGGTTCGGGAAATTCAGAATTCGGTGGAAGAGAAAATAGGTGAGATGGATCAGGAAGTGGACGGTCTCAAGCGAGCCATAAAGAATAAAGAAAGGGCGGATAACGAATGTTTGGAAGAATTAAGAAGTAAATTAAACTCAATAAATGACGTACTAAATGGGGGTAGTCCCGCAAATTTAAGCGGACATAGCAGCTCGGACCGTGCAGTTTCTAGACAAGAGGGCACAAGTGAGAGCCCGGCATCAGGTAGTAACATAAATGTAAGACATGTTAACAATAGTGTTGGTGAGGAATGTCAGACCTCACGGGATGATGTGCGTAGTGAGTTGATGAATGTAAACGACAAGGCATATTTAGGCCGTCCTCAGTACCCCACCCACATTATGAATGAGATTGGTTACCCTATTTTTGATGAGGTTGAATTTTCAAACCCGCATAATTACATAAGTGAGCTAGAAACGTACTTTAGAGTAAGAGGGGTGCCGGATGACCTAAAAATGACTGTCGTACGAAAGAGCCTAAAGAGCCGACCACTCAACTGGGCGCTAGTGGCCCTAGGGGATAATGTCACATATGAGGAATTCAGAGAAAAATTTTCGGAGAGATACTGGGGACAAAGACAACAACAAAGAATTAGGAAGGAAATTAATCAGAGCAGGTTTGACGCGGGAAGAGGCGTCTCTATGATAGATTATTTTCTTGAACTTGTTAAGAGAGGGAAAAGCCTCAATCCGCCAATACCGGATTCAGAGCTGATCCAAACTGTGATTTCGCAGTATCCAGAGAACATCAGATATAATCTGATCGTAGCAGGGCCCCGAGACTTCGGGGAAACAATAGATCTATTGACTGCGCTGGACGGTTCGGACGTCACGCACTATGAATGTAGTGGACAGGCAGATTACGAACATGGTAAAGGAAAGGGTTCAAGCCCCACAGACCAGAAAGCGGGGAAGGGGGCAAGTACGGCCTTTTCATCCTCAAGGACAGGAGCCCAAAAGCAGAGTAGCTGGGGTTGTGACAGGAGACCCAACAATGTATATAGTCGAAACCATAATGGTAAAAACGGAGGGAATAGTCCCAAAAGGGAGAGGAGGAGTGACCCGCCATTTGGGGGTCCTTACAATAATATTAGGAATAACCAGAGTAGTCATAACAGGATGAGAAACGATAGAGGAGGTGTTGGTCCCGTGCGTAGGGTTAACCACATACGATAGTACACGGGAAGACAAGAAAATGGAAATAATAGGCTTAGAACCCAACCACAATGGCTTCGGAACAGGAATTACAGACAGGGATTCTGGCAGCCTAATTTTAGCAGGGGACCGCAAAATCGAGGTGATTGGAGGAGACAAGAGCAGGAGAGAGGTAGGCGAGACGTCCTACAAGAGATGGCCTCACAAGGGTGCAATAGGCCCCCTACACAGTGCAATGTGGGACAAAGTAGGAATAGAGACATGAACGGACGTCAGCAAAGTCCGGTCAGAATGAATATGGGCCGGGAGCCTATAAATAGCAGAAATAGAGACGAGATAGCAGTGGAACCGAATGCTTCTCACTCGGGAAACTGCTAAACAGAAGTCTCAAGGGTTCGGAGATTTCTGTAGCTAAGTGCAGTAAGTCACTATCAAAAGAATCCACCAACGCGGTTAGCGTAAAGAGACAGAGCGAGATTGCTAACCCAGAGTTAGAAAATAATGGGACTTATGTATTGCCTTATATAGATGCTAAAATATTTGGGATAAAGTGTTGTGTGTTGTTGGACTCGGGCTCCACAAATAATGTATGCAGCTTGGAATTTTTTCAAAAGGTTAGGGATTCAGGAATAAAACTGCAAACGTTACCCATATGTTCACTGTACTGTGCGGGCGCCCTAAGCAAGAAGAAGAAAAAGGTAAAATATCAAGTATGGTTCGAGTTAGAGTGCGGAGACGTGAAATTAAATGCTATTTTTCTTGTGATACAAAGGTTGACTACCGACATCATTATTGGAGTAGAAAGCTTCTATGAATGGCACGCGCTATTAGATTTCAGGCAAAACAGACTAGGGGTTACGGCAGGTAACGGCAGTGTAGGCCATGTCCCATTCAGTAGGAATAACGCTATATCGGAGCTAGACGAAAGAACCGCGGGAGATATAGAATTACAGGAAGAGTTATTTTTCGTAGAGCATCTCAAAATTTGTAAGAATGTAATTATAGAGGTTAATCCGTGGGAAGGTAACGAGGTAACTAGAGGAGTGTGTCAAGTAGACTGCGGAGAATGCGAGTTGTGTATCGGCGAATTAGTCCAGGCGAGACAAATCTCATTAGCGGTAGGGCCAGATATTGTAATGAGATTTCGCCGGGCGATCTTAGGCAGGTACTTTCGAAATAGTGAGAGATAAAGTTAGCCAGGCACACGGCCTGAGTGAGAGTGAAAGAAAACACTTAATGGATGTTGTAGGAAGCCATTTAAATGTCTTTTCACACGCGCCGGGTCTGTGTAGAGTGTATACACACAAAATTAAGGTGGTAGGAATGGAGGAATTTCGGAATAAATGTAGACCCATTCCCCTATCTTTAAGGGATCAGGCAGACGAAGTCATAAATGATATGTTAAAAGACGGAGTTATAGAAGTATCAGACTCGCCTTACGTAAATGCATTGTGCTGGGTTAGGAAGCCCAATGGAAGCTTAAGAGTAACGATCGATGCCCGACACGTTAACTCGTTTTCAGTTAAAGATAATTTGAGGACGGAGTCAGTGGACACTTTGTTAGGCCGTATCAGTGACTGTTCTATATTCACTAGTTTGGACTTGACCAGTTCGTATTGGCAGATTCCGCTGGACGAGGAGTCGAGAAAATTCACAGCGTTCCTACATAACGGGAAAGTTTATCAGTATACCCGATGCCCATTCGGCATCGCGAGTTCTGGATCTGCGCTACTAAGGGCACTTGACATAATTTTTTGTGATTCGACGAAAGGTTTTCTGGCGCAGTAGATTGACGATTTTCTTATATATGGCAATAATGTTGATAGGCATATTAGAGATATTGATTTTGTATTGACTAAATTGAGAGAGGCTGGTATGACAGTTTAGCTGGGGAAAACAGCATTTTTTAAAGTTGAGACAGTTTTCCTGGGTTACGTAATTTCGTCTGACGGAATTTGACCGGATAAAGAGAGAATTCAGAGCATTGCGAGGATCACGCCGCCGCGGAACCGGAAACAGGTTCGTAGATATCTAGGTATCCTACAATACCAGAATCGGTTTCTCGTCAATTTTGCTAAGCATGTAGCGCCACTCAGAGCTTTATTGAAGAAGGATACACCCTTCAGGTGGGGGTCGGCAGAGCAGGAAGCATTCGATCGAACGAAACTGCTTTTCGCCGACTCAATTCTGTTGGAAAGGCCTAACGACAGCCTACCTTTTCAGATTTATACTGATGCGTCTTCATATGGATATGGAGCAATTCTATGCCAGACAGATGAAGATAATAAGCGACATGTGATTGCCACAGCTTCTAGGGGACTGTCGTGTACCGAAAGCAACGCATCAATCACGGAACTAGAGATTTCTGCTGTGTACTTCGCACTACAGAAGTTCCGTCAGTATATCTTTAATAGGCAGATCATCATATTTACTGACCATGTAAGCCTAGCGTTTCTGAGTAGATGCAAATTGACGAACTCTAGAATATCTAGATATGTGCACGAAATTTTGGCTCACGATGTGACGATTAGACATATTCCGGGGGCAGACATTATCTTTGGTGATTGTCTCTCTCGTTTGAATTCCAAATCGGGGTTACCGGAAACTATCACCGCCCCCGCGTACGAAATTGCCGTGATGAAAATTGATTCCACGAGGAATGGAGCTCTGACGGGAAAACTTCGGAGAATTGCAGATTTGCAGCAGGAGGATTCCACGATAAAGGCATTAATGGACAAAGCTAGAGAAATCTCACAGGTGAAAGATGAAGTGTATGGATTGCGCTCTGGTATCTTGTATAAATTGCATGGTAGGGATATCCAGAAGTGGAAGATATACATACCTGCGAGTATGGAAAATGAACTTATAAATAACTTCCACCTATCTATGTGTCACTCTGGGAGTGATAGGATTATTTTAACTATGTCAGAATCATTTTATATTAAGCAACTGTCAAAGAAGGTTAGAAGGGTAATATCTTTTTGCGAGGTCTGCCAGAGGGCGAAACCTCTAAATGTAAGGTATGACAATGTACCACGGGTCATTATCAGGGGTAAAAAGAATGAACTTGTAGCAGTGGACGAACACGGTCCAATGCCCACATCGTCC
>NC_091117.1:112195000-112274525 GCF_040183065.1 Periplaneta americana
CTTAAAATTACTAGCATTGTGTTCAAAATTAGAACCATTTAAGTGAGAGATAACTTGTGCTGGTGCATCTTTAAAAAATTTGTTGAAATTATCAACTATATCTTGAGAATTTTTCATGATAACATCATCAATTTTCAGAGAAATATTTTCATGTATATTTTGACGATTTGTTACCTTTCTGATTATTTTCCAAGCCATACTACCTTTATTCAGTGCATTATCCAACATATTACTGTAGTAATGTCGTTTGGTGTTATTAACCAATATTCTATGGTTACGCTTAGCATTTTTATAAACAATATCACATTCCGGATAAACTTTAGATAGCAAAAATTATTTCTTAAGATACATGCTTGAATATTTAACTTCGTTGTTAACCCAGTATCTAGAGGATTCAGAAGATTTACAGAATTTGACAGGAAAACATATGTTAAAATAATACATTAATACATTATAAAAATAACTAAATTTATCATAGAAATGTGATAGTTCAAAGACATCTATCCAATCCTCTCCAGCCACCATATTTAAAAATTTCTCACAATTGGTTAAATTAAAAATTCTTTTAGGATATACAGAATTATTTCTAAATACATCATTACAATAAAATTCATATAAAATAGTACGATGATCAGAAAACGTATTGTCAATGACACAGCAGGTGTCTCTAGCATCAACTTTGGTAAAAATGTTATCGATCGTAGTAGCGCTATTTTCGGAAACACGCGTAGGCCATTGAACTCTATGCGTAAGGCCAAAGACAGATAACAAGTTACTAAAATCAATAAAATCTTTTGAGGGCTGATAACAATTCAAGTTAAAATCTCCACATAAAATGATATTTACAGTTGGTGTATATAAACTATGTAAAACATTGTAAATATCATCGAAGAATATATTAAGTTTACCACTAGGTGATCTATAACAAACCAAAATGATATAAGAAACACCATTAATTAACCATTTTAGACCACAAATTTCAATATGTTTATCAATGCAAAAAGCATTTAAATCGATAACACATGTGTCCAGTCCCAACTTAGTCCAAATAGCAACACCACCATGTAAAAATTCATTCCGACAGTAAAAAGTAGACAAGGTAAAATTATTAAAATTACATGATTGAATGGAGTCTGAAGTGACCCAAACTTCAGTGAAACATAAGAATTTTAAATTACTGGCATCAGATAAAAAATCAATCTCAATATCGTTAATCTTATTTGAAGAAATACCACGAATATTAAGTAACAATAAATCCGGGTCAAATATCACTCTTTTGGAGGCAACCTCTGACGAATGTGCAAAAACTTGATGATACATGCGCCATACGGCCATATTGAAGGACTCATGGCATTTCTAAAATTACTCTCATAAATTGTGACCTTAAAGGAAGAATATTGTTTTGTATTTTTTCCGAACAATTGTTCACATATTACTTCTGGAAATTTTGAAATTAACATTCTCTTTATATCAGTTACGGTAATGTCAGGGTCTATTCTATATACATGTAGATCAACACATTTAGGTACTGTTTTTATGCCACTACACTTATTATTACCCACTATTTGAACACGAGAATTTGTACGTTTCTTCGGTTGAACAGTCTTCCATTCATTGCCCGAATTATTATAGTCATCTCTTACATGACTATGAACAACTTTATCAGTATTAGGTCGATCTAGAACTCCTTTAACTATATCACTATACAAATTTGTATTGATCCGAACAGATGTAGATTGTTCTGAACTATCTTGTATCTTACATTCGTCATTTCGTATAACCTCACATGTTTTTAACCTCGATTTATCAGTTAACTCATTTCCCGACTCGATAGCTGTGCATACATTATTTAAGTTCACACTCATAGAAGCAACACTTTCCAATTTATCAAGTTTAATACTATATGTTTGTTCTTTATTTGCTGACGTGCACTGATCAAAGTCGTCGAATTCACTACTATTAGTAATTACGTCGACAATCTTTGATTTTGCAGGCATTTCCGCTTGTTTCACTAACAACTTGATTTTGTCTTGAAGCTCACTAATAATTATGTCCTTCTGCTTAATTATTTCGTCTTTTTGTTTAATCATGTAATTGAAAATGCGCACATCAATTTTATTATCAGAATCAGAAAGCTCTGATAGAGCATTCCGGAAATCTTCGTCAATATCCACTGAATTTTCTGAACTGTGTTCAAGTATACTAACAGTTTCACAAGCTTCACTCTTTTTGCAGCACTTAATGGTTTCTTCATCAATAAATTGAATAGAATTAATTGACTTCGCACAACTACGATGGTAACTGTTTTCGCAATCTGAACATTTCAAACCATTCACCAGCTTAGCTTTACAGCGCTTGCAGTATACAGTGCTAGACGAGTTGTTCTGAGGACCCATGACTGGTGCGGAGCAGTACACAATACGTCCGTCTCGTTCGCTGGCTAACATACGACATCAACTTCCATCGGATTTCTCTAGTTTCTTTAAAAAATATCAAATTCGTGTGGACACACGTATTTCTATCCAAAGATTCATGTTCGCGTCCAGAAAGAGGTGTGCTTGTTAGTGTAAATCGTTAAAGTGGAAAAGTCGTCGTTTCTCGAGCTAGAAATGCGTTTTTCGTAAATACATTAATAATACCTACAAATTCCAACCGATTGTGCTAATTCCTTCTGAGTGGGTTTAACATTCACAGTGAGACCGCTTTTTATCACTCGTTACGATTTTCCACTCTGACAAAATTTCTCTAAATATTAGATTTTACAAGTTTTTAAACTATATAATCATGAATAAAATCTGCAAATTCCAACCGATTTCTCTAGTTTCTTAAAAAAATGTCAAATTCGTGTGGACACACGTATTTCTATCCAAGGATTCATGTTCGCATCCATAAAGAGGTGTGTTTGTTAGTGTAAAGCATTAGAGTGAAAAAATCGTCGTCTCTCGAGCTAGAAATGCATTTTTTCATATATACATTGATAAAAACTACAATTTCCAACGGATTGTGTTAACTCTTGTGAGAATGGGTTTAACATTCACAATGAGACCGCATTTTATCACTCGTTTCAGTTTTTCCACTCAGACAAAATTTCTAAAAAATTTTGGTTTTGCGAGCTTTTAAGATATATAATCATGAATAAAATCTAAAAATTCCATCGGATTTCTCTAGTTTCTTAAAAAAAATATCAAATTCGTGTGGACACACATATTTCTATGCAAAGATTCATGTTCGCGTCGAGAGAGAGGTGAGTTTTTTAGTGTAAATGGTCAAATAGGAAAAATCGTCGTTTCTCGAGCTAGAAGTGCGTTTTTTCGTATATACATTAATAAAACATAAAAAATTCCAACCGTTTGTGCTAATTTTTTCTGAATGGGTTTAACATTCACAATGAGACCGAGTTTTATCACTCGTTTCGTTTTTCCATTCTGACAAAATTTCTCAAAAATTAGGTTTTTGCGAAATTTTACGCTACATAATCATGAATAAAATCTACAAATTCCATCGGATTCCTCTAGTTTCTTAAAAAAATATCAAATTCGTGTGGACACACGTATTTCTATCCACAGATTGATGTTCGCGTACAGAAAGAGGTGTGTTTTTAGAGTATTGCTTTAAAGTGGAAAATTCATCGTTTCTCGAGCTAGAAATGCGTTTTTTCGTATATGCATTAAAAAAACTACAAATTCCAACCGATTGTGCTAATTCTTTCTGAGTGGGTTTAACATTCACAGTGAGACCGCTTTTTATCACTCGTTTCGATTTTCCACACTAATAAAATTTCTCTAAGTATTTGATTCTTTGCGAGATTTTAAGCTATATAATCATGAATAAATTCTACAACTTCCATGGGATTTCTCTAGTTTCTTTAAAAAATAAGAAATTCGTGTGGACACACGTATTTCTACCCAAACATTCATGTTCGCGTCCAGAAAGAGGTGTGTTTGTTAGTGTAAATCGTTAAAGTGGAAAAGTCGTCGTTTCTCGAGCTAGAAATGCGTTTTTTCGTAAATACATTAATAAAACCTACAAATTCCAACCGATTGTGCTAATTCTTTCTGAGTGGGTTTAACATTCACAGTGAGACCGCTTTTTATAACTCGTTACGATTTTCCTATCTGACAAAGTTTCTCTAAATATTCGATTTTACGACATTTTAAACTATATAATCAGGAATAAAATGTGCAAATTCCAACCGATTTCTCTAGTTTCTAAAAAAAATGTCAAATTCGTGTGGACACACGTATTTCTATCCAAGGATTCATGTTCGCATCCTGAGAGAGGTGTGTTTGTTAGTGTAAAGCGTTAGAGTGAAAAAATCGTCATTTCTCGAGCTAGAAATGCGTTTATTCATATATACATTAATAAAACCTACAATTTCCAACGGATTGTGTTAACTCTTGTGAGAATGGGTTTAACATTTACAATGAGACCGCATTTTATCACTCGTTTCAATTTTTCCACTCATACAAAATTTCTAAAAAATTTTGGTTTTGCGAGCTTTAAGCTATATAATCATGAATAAAATCTGCAAATTCCATCGGATTTCACTAGTTTCTTAAAAAGTATCAAATTCGTTAGGACACATATATTTCTATACAAAGATTCATGTTCGCGTCGAGAGAGAGGTGAGTTTTTTAGTGTAAATTGTAAAATAGGAAAAATCGTCGTTTCTCGAGCTAGAAGTGCGTTTTTTCGTATATACGTTAATAAAACCCAAAAAATTCCAACCGATTGTGCTAATTTTTTCAGAATGGGTTTAACATTCACAATGAGACCGAGTTTTATCCCTCGTTTCGTTTTTCCATTCAGACAAAATTTCTCAAAAACAGGGTTTTTGCGAAATTTTACGCTATATAATCATGATTGAAATCTACAAATTCCATCGGATTCCTCTAGTTTCTTAAAAAAATATCAAATTCGTGTGGACACACGTATTTCTATGCAGACATTGATGTTCGCGTCCAGAAAGAGGTGTGATTTTAGAGTAATGCTTTAAAGTGGAAAATTCGTCGTTTCACGAGCTAGAAATGCGTTTTTTCGTATATGCATTAATAAAACATAGAAATTCCAACCGATTGTGCTAATTCTTTCTGAGTGGGTTTAACATTCACAGTGAGACCGCTTTTTATCACTCTTTTCCATTTTCCACTCAAACAAAATTTATCTAAGTATTTGCCTTTTACGAGATTTTAAGCTATATAATCATGAATAAAATCTACAAATCCCATCGGATTTCTCTAGTTTCTTAAAAAAATGTCAAATTCGTGTGGACACACGTATTTCTATCCAAAGATTCATGTTCGCATCCTGAAAGAGGAGTGTTTGTTACAGTAAATCGTTAAAGTGGAAAATTCGTCGTTTTTTCGAGATAGAAATGCGTATTTTCATATATACATTAATAAAGCCTACAAATTCCAAACGATTGTGCTAATTGTTTCAGAATGGGTTTAACAATGACAATGAGACCGCATTTTATCACTCGTTACGATTTTCCATTCTGAAGAAAATTTGACAAAAATTTTGGTTTTTGCGAGAATTTAAGCTATATAATCATGGATAAAATCTACAAATTCCATCGGATATCCCTACTTTCTTAAAAAAATATCAATTTCCTGTGGACACACGTATTTCTATCCAAAGATTCATGTTCGCATCCAGAAAGATATGAGTTTGTTAGTGTAAATCGTTAAAGTGGAAAAATTGTCATTTCTCGAGCTAGAAATACGTTTTTTCGTGTGTATATTAAAAAAACCTACAAATTCCAACCGATTGTGCTAATTCTTTCTGAGTGGGTTTAACATTCACAGTGAGACCGCTTTTTATCACTAGTTTCGTTTTTCCACTCAAACAAATTTTCTCGAAATATTTGTTTTTACGAGATTTTAAGCTATGTAAACATCAATAAAATCTACAAATTTGCATCGGATTTCTCTGGTTTCTTAAAAAAAATATCAAATTAATTTGGACACACGTATTTCTAACCAAAGATTCATATTTTCGTCCAGAAAGATATGAGTTTGTTAGTGTAAATAGTTAAAGTGGAAAAATCTCCGTTTCTCGAGCTAGAAATGGGTTTTTTCGTATTTACATTAAAAAAACCTACAAATCCCAACCGATTGTGCTAATTCTTTCTGAGTGAGTTTAACATTCACAGTGAGACCGCTTTTTATCACACGTTTCGATTTTCCACTCAAACAAAATTTCTCTAAATATTTCCTTTTTACGAGATATTAAGCTATATATAATCATGAATAAAACCTACAAATTCCATCGGATTTCTCTAGTTTCTTAAAAATATGTGAAATTCCTTTGGACACACGTATTTCTATTCAAGGATTCATATTCGCATCCAGAGAGAGGTGAGTTTGTCAGTGTAACTGGTCAAATTGGAAAAATCGTCTTTTCTCGAGCTAGAAATGCGTTTTTTCGTATACACATTAATAAAACCTACAAATTCCAACCGATTGTGTTAAATCTTTCTGAATGGGTTTAACATTCACAATGAGACCGCTTTTTATAATTCGTTTTGATTTTCCACTCACACAAAATTTCTCAAAAATTTTGGATTTTTGCGAGATTTTAAGCTATATAATCATGAATAAAATTTACAAATTCCATCGGATTTCTCTAGTTTCTTAAAAAAATATCAAATTCGTGTGGACACACGTATTTCTATCCAAAGATTCATGTTTGCTTCCAGAGAGAGGTGAGTTTGTCAGTGTAACTTGTCAAATTGGAAAAATCGTCGTTTCTAGAGCTAGAAATGCGTATTTTCATATATACATTAATAAAGCCTACAAATTCCAACCGATTGTGCTAATTCTTTCCGAGTGGGTTTAACATTCACAATGAGACCGTTTTTTGTCACTCGTTTCGATTTTCCACTCAAACAAAATTTATCTAAATATTTGATTTTTTACGAGATTTTAAGCTATATAAACATCAATAAAATCTACAAATTCCATCGCATTTCTCTAGTTTCTTAAAAAAATGTCAAATTCGTGTGGACACACGTATTTCTATTCTAAGATTCATGATCGCATCCAAAAAGAGGAGAGTTTGTTACTGTAAAGCGTTAAAGTGGAAAAATCGTCTTTTTTTCGTGCTAGAAATGCGTATTTTCATATATGCATTAATAAAGCCTACATATTCCAAACGATTTTGCTATTTGTTTCAGAATGGTTTAACAATCACAATGAGACCGCATTTTATCACTCGTTACGATTTTCCATTCTGAAGAAAATTTGACAATAATTTTGGTTTTTGCGAGAATTTAAGCTATATAATCATGGATAAAATCTACAAATTCCATCGGATATCGCTAGTTTCTTAAAAAAATATCAAATTCGTGTGGACACACGTATTTCTATCCAAAGATTCAAGTTCGCATCCGGAAAGATATGAGTTTGTTAGTGTAAATCGTTAAAGTGGAAAATTCGCCATTTCTCGAGCTAGAAATACGTTTTTTCGTATGTATATTAAAAAAAACCTACAAATTCCAACCGATTGTGCTAATTCTTTCTGAGTGGGTTCAACATTCACAGTGAGACCGCTTTTTATCACTAGTTTCGTTTTTCCACTCAAACAAAATTTCTCGAAATATTTGTTTTTACGAGATTTTAAGCTATATAATCATGAATAAAATCTACAAATTTGCATCGGATTTCTCTGGTTTCTTAAAAAAAATATCAAATTAATTTGGACACACTTATTTCTAACCAAAGATTCATATTTTCGTCCAGAAAGATATGAGTTTGTTAGTGTAAATCGTTAAAGTTGAAAAATCTCCGTTTCTCGAGCTAGAAATGGGTTTTTTCGTATATACATTAAAAAAACCTACAAATCCCAACCGATTGTGCTAATTCTTTCTGAGTGGGTTTAACATTCACAGTGAGACCGCTTTTTATCACTCGTTTCGATTCTCCACTCAAACAAAATTTCTCTAAATATTTCCTTTTTACGAGATATTAAGCTATATAATCATGAATAAAATCTACAAATTAAATCGGATTTCTCTAGTTTCTTAAAACTACGTCAAATTCTTGTGGACACACATATTTCTATTCAAGGATTCATATTCGCATCCAGAGAGAGGTGAGTTTGTCACTGTAACTGGTCAAATTGGAAAAATCGTCTTTTCTCGAGCTAGAAATGCGTTTTTTCGTATATACATTGATAAAAACTACAAATTCCAACCGATTGTGTTAAATCTTTCTGAGTGGGTTTAACATTCACAATGAGACCGCTTTTTATAATTCGTTTTGATTTTCCACTCACACAAAATTTCTCAAAAATTTTGGATTTTTGCGAGATTTTAAGCCATATAATCATGAATAAAATTTACAAATTCCATCGGATTTCTCTAGTTTCTTAAAAAAATATCAAATTCGTGTGGACACACGTATTTCTATCCAAAGATTCATGTTCGCTTCCAGAGAGAGGTGAGTTTGTCAGTGTAACTGGACAAATTGGAAAAATCGTCGTTTCTCGAGCTAGAAATGCGTATTTTCATATATACATTAATAAAGCCTACAAAATCCAACCGATTGTGCTAATTCTTTCTGAGTGGGTTTAACATTCACAGTAAGACCGCTTTTTATCACTCGTTTCGATTTTCCACTCAAACAAAATTTATCTAAATATTTGATTTTTTACGAGATTTTATGCTATATGAACATCAATAAAATCTACAAATTCCATCGGATTTCTCTAGTTTCTTAAAAAAATGTCAAATTCGTGTGGACACACGTATTTCTATTCTAAGATTCATGATCGCATCCAGAAAGAGGAGAGTTTGTTACTGTAAAGCGTTAAAGTGGAAAAATCGTCGTTTTTTCGAGCTAAAAATGCGTATTTTCATATATGCATTAATAAAGCCTACAAATTCCAAACGATTGTGCTACTTGTTTCAGAATGGGTTTAACAATCACAATGAGACCGCTTTTATCACTCGTTACGATTTTCCATTCTGAAGAAAATTTGACAAAAATTTTGGTTTTTGCGAGAATTTAAGCTATATAATCATGAATAAAATCTACAAATTCCATCGGATTTCTCTAGTTTCTTAAAAAAATATCAAATTCGTATGGACACACGTATTTCTATTAAAAGATACATGTTCGCATCCAGAATGATATGAGATTGTTCGTGTAAATCGTTAAAGTGGAAAAATCGTTGTTTCTCGAGCTAGAAAAATGTTTTTTCGTGTGTATATTAAAAAAACCTTCAAATTCCAACCGATTGTGCTAATTCTTTCTGAGTGGGTTTAACATTCACAATGAGACCGCTTTTTATCACTAGTTTCGTTTTTCCACTCAAACAAAATTTCTCTAATTATTTGCTTTTTACGAGATTTTAAGCTATATAATCATGAATAAAATCCACAAATTCCATCGGATTTCTCTGGTTTCTTAAAAAAAAATATCAAATTAGTTGGGACACACGTATTTCTAACCAAAGATTCATATTTTCTTCCAGAAAGATATGAGTTTGTTAGGGTTAATCGTTAAAGTGGAAAAATCGTCGTTTCTCGAGCTAGAAATGCGTTTTTTCGTATATGCATTAAAAAAACCTGCAAAGTCCAACCGATTGTGCTATTTCTTTCTGAGTGGGTTTAACATTCACAGTGAGACCGCTTTTTATCACTGGTTTCGATTTTCCACTCATACAACATTTCTCTAAATATTTGCTTTTTCGAGATTTGTCTAATTTCTGAAAAGAATGTTAAATTCATGTGGATTCACCTATATATAACAACAATTTCACGTTCGCATGCAGAGGAATGTGGGTTTGTATGTGTAAATCGTCCATTTGTAAAAATCGTCGTCTCTTGCGGTAAAAACACGATTTTGCTATCAACGTTAATAAAACCTCTATATTATAACCGATTGTGCTAATTCTTTCACAGAGTGTTTAATATATATGATTGAACAGTATTATATCACTGGTTTCGATTTACCCCACAAACCAAAATCTTTCAAAATATTTGGTTTTTGCGAGATTTTCAACTAGATAAATATCAATAAAAGCTACAAATTCCGTGGGATTTGTCTAATTTCGGAAAAGAATGTTAAATTCATGTGGATTCACCTATATATCACAACAATTTCTTGTTCGCATGCAGAGGAATATGGGTTTGTTTGTGTAAATCGTCCAATTGTAAAAATCGTCGTTTCTTGCGGTAAAAACACGATTTTGCTATAACGTTAATAAAACCTCTATATTCCAACCGATTGTGCTAATTCCTTCACAGAGTGTTTCATATACATGATTGAACTGTATTATATCACTGGTTTCAATTTTCCCCACAAAAAAAATCTTTCAAAAAATTTCGTTTTTTTTTAGATATTCAACTATATAAATATCAATAAAATTTACATATTCCGTGGGATTTGTCTAATTTCTTTAAAAAATGTTAAATTTATGTGGATTCACCTATATATAACAACAATTTCACGTTCGCAAGCAGAGAAATGTGGGTTTGTTGGTGAAAAGCGTCCATTTGTAAATATCGTCGTTTCTTGCGGTAAAAACACGATTTTGCTATAAACCTTAACAAAACCTCTATATTCCAACCGATTGTGCTAATTCATTCACAGAGTGTTTAATATACATGATTGAACTGTATTATATCACTGGTTTCAATTTTCCCCACAAAAAAAATCTTTAAAAAAATTTCGTTTTTTTGAGGTATTCAACTATATAAATATCAATAAAATCTACAAATTCCGTGGGATTTGTCTAATTTCTTTAAAAAATGTTAAATTCATTTGGATTCACCTATATATAACAACAATTTCACGTTCACATGCAGAGAAATCTGGGTTTGTTGGTGAAAAGCGTCCATTTGTAAAAATCGTCGTTTCTTGCGGTAAAAACACGATTTTGCTATAAACCTTAACAAAACCTCTATATTCCAACAGATTGTGCTAATTCTTTCACAGAGTGTTTAATATATATGATTGAACTGTATTATATCACTGGTTTCGATTTTCCCCTCAACCAAAATATTTCAAAAAATTTCGTTTTTGCGAGATTTTCAAATATTTAAATATTAATAAAACTACAAATTCCGTGGGATTTGTCTAATTTCTTAAAAAAATGTTCAATTCATGTGGATTCACCTACGTAAATCAACAATTTCACGTTCGCATGCAGAGGAATGTGGGTTTGTTTGTGTAAATGGTACAAATTGAAAAAATCGTCGTTTCTTGCGGTAAAAACATGTCAAAGCTCAAGGGCCAGACAACATTAGCATATTACTCATACAGAAAATACAAGACATAGTAATACCTACAATTGCACACATATTCAATAGTTCCTTAATCACTGCAACTTTCCCTAAAATATGGAAGCAAGCTTTCGTTCTTCCTCTTCCAAAAGTCAAAGTTCCCACCGACCCTAACGACTATAGACCAATCAGTATCCTGCCAGCCATATCAAAAGCACTGGAAAGAATCCTACACAGACAAATTACTAACTACATGAACGAACACAAACTATTCGACAAGTATCAGTCAGGTTTCAGAGCTGGACACAACACAAGCACTGCTCTACTTAAAGTGACAGAAGACATTCGTGAAGCAATCGACTCTAATAAAGTAACAATACTAACACTTCTTGACCTTAGCAAAGCTTCAACTCTGTAAATTTCGACCTGCTCACCCATAAATTGAGAAATCTGCATTTGTCAGAGACTGCTGTGAGTTGGTTCGAATCCTACTTACGGGAAAGACAACAATGTGTTGTATCTGGGAATCGAAGCTCTTCCTGGTTTAACATAACATCAGGTATACCACAGGGTTCGGTACTCGGACCATTGTTGTTCACGATATATGTCAGTGATATTACATCTCATGTAAGGCATTGTAACTATCACTTGTATGCTGACGACCTTCAATGTTACATCTCTTCCCGCTTAGATCGAATAAATGACGCTATAGATAAATTGAACAAAGACATTGACTCGATTGTGACATGGACAAAGAAATTCCATCTTAATATCAATCTGGAAAGACACAAGCAATCATATTAGGACACAAACGGCAAACCGACGCTGTAAAGCACCTCGACATTTCCCCCGTTAAAGTAAGTACAGTGCATATCCCTTTCAGTTCTTCGGTAAAAAATCTTGGCATTCACATGGATAATAATCTCAACTGGGACATGCAAATCACAGAAACCTGCAGAAAAGTATATTCTATTATTCATGTGCTAAAAAGAATAAATGTTCATCTTCCCTCTTGCTTAAAAAAATCCTTGTGCAGACCCTTGTATTTCCCCATTTTGACTATGCTGACATTTTACTGACTGACCTTTCCAGCGACAACAAAATGAAACTTCAACGTGCTCATAATTTGTGTGTACGTTTTGTAAGCAATGTTCGTAAATATGATCATATTACCCCATCCCTGGAAGCAATAGGTTGGCTTAAACTAGATAAGAAAAGAAATTTACATTCACTTCTCTTTCTCTTCGAAATCTTGAACTCTTCTATTCCTTCGTACCTGTCGTCTCGCTTCACTTACCTTTCTTCCCACCACAATCTGAACACACGCTCTCGCCATGAAACAATACTAACAATACCATCCCATCGCACCTCCTCATACTCATCCTCTTTCACAATAGCCCTGCCAAGACTCTGGAATTCGTTACCTGCTAGCATCAGGAACTGTCGAAATAAAATTCAATTCAAACGCAAACTTACTAGGCACTTGGTCAGTAATTGAGACTCGTTCAGACATGGTTTCTTGTAAATAGTTCTTTTAATCTACCACAAAATATCTCAATATCCGGTAATTTCATCACTATAGAATTTTGTTATTGTAGGTTTAATTTGTAATTTAGTAAATAAAAAAATATTCTTTGTTCTTAACTTCTATGATAAAATGTCTAGCTTTCATTAATCAGGTATTCTTGTCGTACTTTAATTTTTATTGTAAATGTAATTGTAAATTTAATATTAATTGTAATCTTATTGTTCATGTTATAGTTGTAATCCCCTGGTAGAGGGGCAGAGAAGGCCTGACGGCCTTATCTCTACCAGGTTAAATAAATAAATCTAAAATCTAAATCTAATTTTGGTATAAACGTGAATAAAATCTCTATATTCGAACCGATTGTGCTAATTCTTTCACAGAGTGTTTAATATACATGACTCAACAGTATTTTATCACAGGTGTCAATTTTCCCCACAAACCAAAATCTTTAAAAAAATTTCGTTTTTGCGAGATTTTTAACTACATAAATATGGATAAAATCTACAAATTCCGTGGATTGACTAATTTCTTTAAAAAATGTTAAATTCATGTGGATTCACCTATATATAACAACAATTTCACGTTCGCATGCAGAGGAATATGGGTTTGTTTGTGTAAATCGTCCAATTGTAAAAATCGTCGTTTCTTGCGGTAAAAAACACGATTTTGTTATAAACGTTAATAAAACCTCTATATTCCATCCGATTGTGCTAATTCTTTCACAGAGTGTTTAATATATGTGATTGAACTGTATTATATCACTGGTTTCGATTTTCCCCACAAACCAAAATCTTTCAAAAAATTTTGTTTTTGCGAGATTTTTAACTAGATAAATATCAATAAAATCTACAAATTCCGTGGGATTTGTCTAATTCTTAAAAAAATGTTCAATTCATGTGGATTCACCTACATATAACAAAAATTTCACGTTCGCATGCAGAGGAATATGGGTTTGTTGTGTAAATGGTCCAATTGAAAAAATCGTCGTTTCTTGCGGTAAAAACACGATTTTGATATAAACATGAATAAAATCTGTACATTCCAACCGATTGTGCTAATTCTTTCACAGAGTGTTTTATATACATGATTGAACAGTATTATATCACTGGTTTCGATTTTCCCCACATACCAAAATTCTTTAAAAAAATTTTGTTTTTGCGAGATTTTTAACTATATAAATATGAATAAAATCTACAAATTCCTTGGAATTTGTCTAATTTCTTAAAAGAATGTTAAATTCATGTGGATTCACTATATATAACAACAATTTCACGTTCGCATCCAGAGGAATGTGGGTTTGTTTGAGTAAATGGTCAAATTGTAAAAATCGTCGTTTCTTGCGGTAAAAACACGATTTTGGTATAAACGTGAATAAAATCTCTATATTCCAACCGATTGTGCTAATTCTTTCACAGAGTGTTTAATATATATGATTGAACAGTATTATGTCACTGGTTTCAATTTTCCCACAAAAAAAAATCTTTCAAAAAATTTCGTTTTTTTTTTTTTAGATATTCTACTATATAAATATCAATAAAATCTACAAATTCCGTGGGATTTGTCTAATTTCTTTAAAAAATGTTAAATTCATGTTGATTCACCTATATATAACAACAATTTCATGTTCGCATGCAGAGAAATGTGGGTTTGTTGGTGAAAAGCGTCCATTTGTAAAAATAGTCGTTTCTTGCGGTAAAAACACGATTTTGATATAAACCTTAACAAAACCTCTATATTCCAACAGATTGTGCTAATTCTTTCACAGAGTGTTTAATATACATGATTGAACTGTTTTATATCACTGGTTTCGATTTACCCCTCAAACCAAAATATTTCAAAAAATTTTGTTTTTGCGAGATTTTCAACTATATAAATATGAATAAAATATACAAATTCCGAGGGATTTCTCTACTTTCTTAAAAAATGTTCAATTCATTTGGATTCACCTACATATAACAACTATTTCACGTTCGCATGCTGAGGAATGTGGCTTTGTTTGTGTAAATGGTCAAATTGTAAAAATCGTCGTTTCTTGCGGTAAAAACACGATTTTGGTATAAACGTGAATAAAATCTCTATATTCCAACCGATTGTGCTAATTCTTTCACAGAGTGTTTAAATACATGATTGCACAGTATTATAACACTGGTATCGATTTTCCCGACAAACCAAAATCTTTAAACAAATTTCGTTTTTGCGAGATTTTTAACTATATAAATATGAATAATATCTACAACTTCCGTGGGATTTGTCTAATTTTTTAAAAAAAGGTTAAATTCATGTGGATTCACCTATATATAACAACAATTTCACGTTCGCATGCAGAGGAATATGGGTTTGTTGGTGAAAAGCGTCCATTTGTAAAAATCGTCGTTTCTTGCGGTAAAACACGATTTTGATATAAACCTTAACAAAACCTCTATATTCCAACAGATTCTGCTAATTCTTTCACAGAGTGTTTAGTATACATGATTGAACTGTATTATATCACTGGTTTCGATTTTCCCCACAAAAAAAAAATCTTTCAAAATATTTCGTTTTTGCGAGATTTTTAACTATATAATTATCAATAAAATCTACAAATTCCGTGGGATTTGTCTAATTTAATAAAAATTTTTAAATTCATGTGTATTCACCTATATATAACAACAATTTAACGTTCGCATGCAGAGGAATATGGGTTTATTTGTGTAAATCGTCCAATTGTAAAAATCGTCGTTTTTGCGGTAAAAAGACGATTTTGCTATAAACACTAATAAAATCTCTATATTCCAACCGATTGTGCTAATTCATTCACAGAGTGTTTAGTATACATGATTGAACTGTATTATATCACTGGTTTCGATTTTTCCCACAAAAAAAAAATCCTTCAAAAAATTTCGTTTTTGCGAGATTTTTAACTATATAAATATCAATAAAATCTACAAATTCTGTGGGATTTGTCTAATTTCTTAAAAATATGTTAAATTCATATGGATTCACCTATATATAACAACAATTTAACGTTCGCATGCAGAGGAATATGGGTTTGTTTGTGTGTAAATCGTCCAATTGTAAAAATCGTCGTTTCTTGCGTAAAAACACGATTTTGCTATAAACGTTAATAAAATCTCTATATTCCATCCGATTGTGCTAATTCTTTCAGAGAGTGTTTAGTATACATGATTGAACTGTATTATATCACTGGTTTCGATTTTTCCCACAAAAAAAAAAATCCTTCAAAACATTTCGTTTTTGCGAGATTTTTAACTATATAAATATCTATAAAATTAACAAATTCCGTGGGATTTCTCTAATTTCTTAAAAAAATGTTAAATTCATGTGGATTCACCTATATATAACAACAATTCTACGTTCGCATGCAGAGGAATATGGGTTTGTTTGTGCAAATCGTCCAATTGTAAAACTCGTCGTTTCTTGCGGTAAAAACACGATTTTGCTATAAACATTAATAAAATCTCTATATTCCAACCGATTGTGCTAATTCTTTCACAGAGTGTTCAATATACATGTTTGAAATGTAATATATCACTGGTTTCGATTTTCCCCACAAAAAAAAATCTTTAAAAAAATTTCGTTTTTGCGAGATTTTTAACTATTGAAATATCAATAACATCTAGAAATTCCGTGGGATTTCTCTAATATCTTAAAAATATGTTAAATTCATGTGGATTCACCTATATATAACAACAATTTCACGTTCGCATGCAGAGGAATATGGGTTTGTTCGTGTAAAGCGTCAAATTGTAAAAATCGTCGTTTCTTGCGATAAAAACACAATTTTGCTATAAACGTTAATAAAATCTATATATTCCAACCGATTGTGCTAAATCTTTCACAGAGTGTTTAGTATTCATGATTGAACTGTATTATATCACTGGTTTCGATATTCCCCACAAAAAAAAATCTTTCAAAAAATTTCGTTTTGCGAGATTTTTAACTTTATAAATATCAATAAAATCTACAAATTCCGTGGGATTTGTCTAATTTCTTAAAAATATGTTAAATTCATGTGGATTCACCGATATATATCAACAATTTCACGTTCGCATCCAGAGGAATTTGGGTTTGTTTGTGTAAATCGTCCAATTGAAAAAATCGTCGTTTCTTGCGGTAAAAACACGATTTTGCTATAAAAGTTAATAAAATCTCTATATTCCAACCGATTGTGCTAATTCTTTCACAGAGTGTTTAATATTCATGATAGAACTGTATCAAATCACTGGTTTCGTTTTTCCCCACAAAAAAAATCTTTCAAAAAATTTCGTTTTTGCGAGATTTTTAACTATATAAATATCAATAAAATCTACAAATTCCGTGGGATTTGTCTAATTTTTAAAAATATGTTAGATTCATGTGGATTCACCTACATATTACAACAATTTCACGTTCGCATGCAGAAGAATATGGGTTTGTTTGTGTAAATCGTCCAATTGTAAAAATCGTCGTTTCTTGCGTTAAAAAAACGATTTTGCTATAAACGTTAATAAAATTTCTATATTCCAACCGATTGTGCTAATTCTTTCAGAGAGTGTTTAGTATACGTGATTGAACTGTATTATATCACTGGTTTCGATTTTCCCCACAAACCAAAACCTTTCAAATAATTTAGTTTTTGCGAGATTTTTAACTGTAGAAATATCAATAAAAACTACAAATTCCGCGGGATTTTTCTAATTTCTTAAAAAAATGTTAAATTCATGTGGATTTACCTATATATAACAACAATTTCACGTTCGCATGCAGAGGAATATCGGTTTGTTTGTGTAAATCGTCCAATTGTAAAAATCGTCGTTTCTTGCGGTAAAAACGCGATTTTGCTATAACATTAATAAAATCTCTATATTCCAACCGATTGTGCTAATTCTTTCACTGAGTGTTTAATATACATGATTGAACTGAATTAAATCACTGGTTTCGATTTTCCCCACAAACCAAATTGATCAAAAAATTTCGTTTTTGCGAGATTTTTAACTATATAAATATCTATAAAATCTACAAATTCCGTGGGATTTGTCTAATTTATTAAAAATTTGTTAAATTCATGTGGATTCACGTATATATAACAACAATTTAACGTTCGCATGCAGAGGACTATGGGTTTATTTGTGTAAATCATCCAATTGTAAAAATCGTCGTTTCTTGCGGTAAAAACACGATTTTGCTATAAGCGCTAATAAAATCTCTATATTCCATCCGATTGTGCTAATTCTTTCAGAGAGTGTTTAATTTACATGATTGATCTGTATTATAGCACTGGTGTCGATTTTTCCCACAAAAAAAAAATCCTTCAAAAAATTTCGTTTTGCGAGATTTTTAACTATATAAATACTTATAAAATCAACATATTCCGTGGGATTTGTCTAATTTCTTAAAAAATGTTAAATTTATGTGGATTCACCTATATATAACAACAATTTTACGTTCCAATTTTACGTTCGCATGCAGAGGAATATCGGTTTGTTTGTGCAAATCGTCCAATGGTAAAAATCGTCGTTTCTTGCGGTAAAAACACGATTTTGCTATAAACTTTAATAAAATCTCTATATTCCAACCGAATGTGCTAATTCTTTCACAGAGTGTTTAATAAACATGATTGAACTGTATTATATCACTGGTTTCGATTTTTCCAACAAAAAAAAAATCCTTCAAAACATTTCGTTTTTGCGAGATTTTTAACTTTATAAATATCAATAAAATCTACAAATTCCGTGGGATTTGTCTAATTTCTTAAAAATATGTTAAATTCATGTGGATTCACCGATATATATCAACAATTTCACGTTCGCATCCAGAGGAATTTGGGTTTGTTTGTGTAAATCGTCCAATTGAAAAAATCGTCGTTTCTTGCGGTAAAAACCCGATTTTGCTATAAAAGTTAATAAAATCTCTATATTCCAACCGATTGTGCTAATTCTTTCACAGAGTGTTTAATATACATGATAGAACTGTATCAAATCACTGGTTTCGTTTTTCCCTACTAAAAAATCTTTCAAAAAATTTCGTTTTTGCGAGATTTTTAACTATATAAATATCAATAAAATCTACAAATTCGTGGGATTTGTCTAATATCTTAAAATATGTTAAATTCATGTGGATTTACCTATATATAACAGCATTTTCACGTTCGCATGCAGAGGAATATGGGTTTGTTTGTGTAAATCGTCCAATTGTAAAAATCGTCGTTTCTTGCGGTAAAAACACGATTTTGCTATAAACGTTAATAAAATCTCTATATTCCAACCGATTGTGCTAATTCTTTGACAGAGTGTTTAGTATACATGATTGAACTGTATTATATCACTGGTTTCGATTTTACCCACAAAAAAAAAATCTTTCAAAAAATTCCGTTTTTGCGAGATTTTTAACTATATAAATATCAATAAAATCTACAAATTCCCTGGGATTCGTCTGATATCTTAAAAATATGTTAAATTCATGTGGATTCACCTATATATAACAACAATTTCACGTTCGCATGCTGAGGAATATGGGTTTGTTCGTGTAAAGCGTCAAATTGTAAAAATCGTCGTTTATTGCGGTAAAAACACAATTTTGCTATAAACGTTAATAAAATCTCTATATTCCAACCGATTGTGCTAATTCTTTCAGAGAGTGCTTAGTATACATGATTGAAATGTATTATATCACTGGTTTCGATTTTCCCCACAAACCAAAATCTTTTCAAAAAATTTCGTTTTTGCGAGATTTTTAACTATAGAAACATCAATAAAAACTACAAATTCCGTGGGATTTTTCTAATTTTTTAAAACAATGTTAAATTCATGTGGATTTACCTATATATAACAACAATTTCACGTTCGCATGCAGAGGAATATGGGTTTGTTTGTGTAAATCGTCCAATTGTAAAAATCGTCGTTTCTTGCGGTAAAAACACGATTTTGCTATAAACGCTAATAAAATCTCTATATTCCATCCGATTGTGCTAATTCTTTCAGAGAGTGTTTAATTTACATGATTGATCTGTATTATATCACTGGTTTCGATTTTTCCCACAAAAAAAAATCCTTCAAAAAATTTCGTTTTTGCGAGATTTTTAACTATATAAATATCTATAAAATCAACATATTCCGTGGGATTTGTCTAATTTCTTAAAAAAATGTTAAATTCATGTGGATTTACCTATATATAACAACAATTTCACGTTCGCATGCAGAGGAATATGGGTTTGTTTGTGTAAATCGTCCAATTGTAAAATTCGTCGTTTCTTGCGGTAAAAACACGATTTTGCTATAAACGTTAATAAAATCTCTATATTCCAACCGATTGTGCTAATTCTTTCACAGAGTGTTTCGTATACATGATTGAAATGTATTATATCACTGGTTTCGATTTTACCCACAAAAAAAAAAATCTTTCAAAAAATTCCGTTTTTGCGAGATTTTTAACTATATAAATATCAATAAAATCTACAAATTCCGTGGGATTCGTCTGATATCTTAAAAATATGTTAAATTCATGTGGATTCACCTATATATAACAACAATTTCACGTTCGCATGCTGAGGAATATGGGTTTGTTCGTGTAAAGCGTCAAATTGTAAAAATCGTCGTTTATTGCGGTAAAAACACAATTTTGCTATAAACGTTAATAAAAACTCTATATTCCAACCGATTGTACTAATTCTTTCAGAGAGTGCTTAGTATACATGATTGAAATGTATTATATCACTGGTTTCGATTTTCCCCACAAACCAAAATCTTTCAAAAAATTTCGTTTTTGCGATATTTTTAACTATAGAAACATCAATAAAAACTACAAATTCCGTGGGATTTTTCTAATTTCTTAAAAAAATGTTAAATTCATGTGGATTTACCTATATATAACAACAATTTCACGTTCGCATGCAGAGGAATATGGGTTTGTTTGTGTAAATCGTCCAATTGTAAAAATCGTCGTTTCTTGCGGTAAAAACACGATTTTGCTATAAACGTTAATAAAATCTCTATATTCCAACCGATTGTGCTAATTCTTTCACAGAGTGTTTAATATACATGATAGAACTGTATCAAATCACTGGTTTCGTTTTTCCCCACAAAAAAAATCTTTCAAAAAATTTCGTTTTTGCGAGATTTTTAACTATATAAATATCAATAAAATCTACAAATTCCGTGGGATTTGTCTAATTTTTTAAAAATATGTTAGATTCATGTGGATTCACCTATATATTACAACAATTTCACATTCGCATGCAGAAGAATATGGGTTTGTTTGTGTAAATCGTCCAATTGTAAAAATCGTCGTTTCTTGCGTTAAAAAAACGATTTTGCTATAAACGTTAATAAAATCTCTATATTCCAACCGATTGTGCTAATTCTTTCAGAGAGTGTTTAGTATACATGATTGAACTGTATTATATCACTGGTTTCGATTTTTCCCACAAACCAAAATCTTTCAAAAAATTTAGTTTTTGCGAGATTTTTAACTGTAGATATATCAATAAAAACTACAAATTCCGCGGGATTTTTCTAATTTCTTAAAAAAATGTTAAATTCATGTGGATTCACCTATATACAACAACAATTTCACGTTCGCATGCAGAGGAATATCGGTTTGTTTGTGTAAATCGTCCAATTGTAAAAATCGTCGTTTCTTGCGGTAAAAACGCGATTTTGCTATAAACATTAATAAAATCTCTATATTCCAACCGATTGTGCTAATTCTTTCACAGAGTGTTTAATATACATGATTGAACTGAATTAAATCACTGGTTTCGATTTTCCCCACAAACCAAAATTGATCAAAAAATTTCGTTTTTGCGAGATTTTTAACTATATAAATATCTATAAAATCTACAAATTCCGTGGGATTTGTCTAATTTATTAAAAATTTGTTAAATTCATGTGGATCACCTATATATAACAACAATTTAACGTTCGCATGCAGAGGACTATGGGTTTATTTGTGTAAATCATCCAATTGTAAAAATCGTCGTTTCTTGCGGTAAAAACACGATTTTGCTATAAACGCTAATAAAATCTCTATATTCCATCCGATTGTGCTAATTCTTTCAGAGAGAGTTTAATTTACATGATTGATCTGTATTATATCACTGGTTTCGATTTTTCCCACAAAAAAAATCCTTCAAAAAATTTCGTTTTTGCGAGATTTTTAACTAAATAAATATCTATAAAATCAACATATTCCGTGGGATTTGTCTAATTTCTTAAAAAAATGTTAAATTCATGTGGATTTTCCTATATATAACAACAATTTCACGTTCGCATGCAGAGGAATATGGGTTTGTTTGTGTAAATCGTCCAATTGTAAAAATCGTCGTTTCTTGCGGTAAAAACACGATTTTGCTATAAACGATAATAAAATCTCTATATTCCAACCGATTGTGCTAATTCTTTCACAGAGTGTTTAGTATACATGATTGAACTGTATTATATCACTGGTTTCGATTTTACCCACAAAAAAAAAATCTTTCAAAAAATTCCGTTTTTGCGAGATTTTTAACTATATAAATATCAATAAAATCTACAAATTCCGTGGGATTCGTCTGATATCTTAAAAATATGTTAAATTCATGTGGATTCACCTATATATAACAACAATTTCACGTTCGCATGCTGAGGAATATGGGTTTGTTCGTGTAAAGCGTCAAATTGTAAAAATCGTCGTTTATTGCGGTAAAAACACAATTTTGCTATAAACGTTAATAAAATCTCTATATTCCAACCGATTGTGCTAATTCTTTCAGAGAGTGCTTAGTATACATGATTGAAATGTATTATATCACTGGTTTCGATTTTCCCCACAAACCAAAATCTTTCAAAAAATTTCGTTTTTGCGAGATTTTTAACTATAGAAACATCAATAAAAACTACAAATTCCGTGGGATTTTTCTAATTTCTTAAAAAAATGTTAAATTCATGTGGATTTACCTATATATAACAACAATTTCACGTTCGCATGCAGAGGAATATGGGTTTGTTTGTGTAAATCGTCCAATTGTAAAAATCGTCGTTTCTTGCGGTAAAAACACGATTTTGCTATAAACGTTAATAAAATCTCAATATTCCAACCGATTGTGCTAATTCTTTCACAGAGTGTTTAATATACATGATAGAACAGTATCAAATCACTGGTTTCGTTTTTCCCCACAAAAAAAATCTTTCAAAAAATTTCGTTTTTGCGAGATTTTTAACTATATAAATATCAATAAAATCTACAAATTCCGTGGGATTTGTCTAATTTTTTAAAAATATGTTAGATTCATGTGGATTCACCTATATATTACAACAATTTCACGTTCGCATGCAGAAGAATATGGGTTTGTTTGTGTAAATCGTCCAATTGTAAAAATCGTCGTTTCTTGCGTTAAAAAAACGATTTTGCTATAAACGTTAATAAAATTTCTATATTCCAACCGATTGTGCTAATTCTTTCAGAGAGTGTTTAGTATACATGATTGAACTGTATTATATCACTGGTTTCGATTTTCCCCACAAACCAAAATCTTTCAAAAAATTTAGTTTTTGCGATATTTTTAACTATATAAATATCTATAAAATCAACATATTCCGTGGGATTTGTCTAATTTCTTAAAAAAATGTTAAATTCATGTGGATTCACCTATATATAACAACAATTTTACGTTCGCATGCAGAGGAATATGGGTTTTTTTGTGCAAATCGTCCAATTGTAAAAATCGTCGTTTCTTGCGGTAAAAACACGATTTTGCTATAAACTTTAATAAAATCTCTATATTCCAACCGATTGTGCTAATTCTTTCACAGAGTGTTTAATATACATGATTGAAAAGTAATATATCACTGGTTTCGATTTCCCCCACAAAAAAAAAATCTTTAAAAAAATTTCGTTTTTGCGAGATTTTTAACTATATAAATATGAATAAAATCTACAAATTCCGTGGGATTTGTCTAATTTATTAAAAATATGTTAAATTCATGTGGATTCACCTATATATAACAACAATTTCACGTTCGCTTGCAGAGGAATATGGGTTTGTTTGTGTAAATCGTCCACTTGTAAAAATCGTCGTTTCTTGCGGTAAAAACACGATTTTGCTATAAACATTAATAAAATCTCTATATTCAAACCGATTGTGCTAATTCTTTCACAGAGTGTTTAATATACATGATTGAACTGTATTATATCTCTGGTTTCGATTTTTCCCACAAAAAAAATCTTTCAATAAATTCGTTTTTGCGAGATTTTTAACTATATAAATATCAATAAAATCTACAAATTCCGTGGGATTTGTCTAATATCTTAAAAATATGTTAAATTCATGTGGATTTACCTATATATAACAGCATTTTCACGTTCGCATGCAGAGGAATATGGGTTTGTTTGTGTAAATTGTCCAATTGTAAAAATCGTCGTTTCTTGCGGTAAAAACACGATTTTGCTATAAACGTTAATAAAATCTCCATATTCCAACCGATTGTGCTAAATCTTTCACAGAGTGTTTAGTATACATGATTGAACTGTATTATATCACTGGTTTCGATTTTCCCCACAAAAAAAAAAAATCTTTCAAAAAATTTCGTTTTTGCGAGAATTTTAACTATATAAATATCAATAACATCTACAAATTCCGTGGGATTCGTCTGATATCTTAAAAATATGTTAAATTCATGTGGATTCACCTATATATAACAACAATTTCACGTTCGCATGCAGAGGAATATGGGTTTGTTCGTGTAAAACTTCAAATGGTAAAATTCGTCGTTTCTTGCGGTAAAAACACAATTTTGCTATAAACGTTAATAAAATCTCTATATTCCAACCGATTGTGCTAATTCTTTCACAGAGTGTTTAGTATACATGATTGAACTGTATTATATCACTGGTTTCGATTTTCCCCACAAAAAAAAAATCTTTAAAAAAATTTCGTTTTTGCGAGATTTTTAACTAAATAAATATAAATAAAATCTACAAATTCCGTGGCATTTGTCTAATATCTTAAAAATATGTTAAATTCATGTGGATTCAACTATATTTAACAACAATTTCAAGTTCGCATGCTGAGGAATATGGGTTTGTTTCTGTGTAAATCGTCCAATTGTAAAAATCGTGGTTTCTTGCGGTAAAAACACGATTTTGCTATAAACGTTAATAAAATCTCTATATTCGAACCGATTGTGCTAATTCTTTTACAGAGTGTTTATATACATGATTGAACTGTATTATATCACTGGTTTCGATTTTCCCCGCAAAAAAAAATCTTTCAAAAAATTTCGTTTTTGCGAGATTTTTAACTATATAAATATCAATAACATCTACAAATTCCGTGGGATTTGTCTAATATCTTAAAAACATATTAAATTCATTTGGATTCAACTATATTTAACAACAATTTCACGTTCGCATGCAGAGGAATATGGGTTTGTTCGTGTAAAGCGTCAAATTGTAAAAATCGTCGTTTCTTGCGGTAAAATCACGATTTTGCTATAAATGTTAATGAAATCTCTATATTCCAACAGATTGTGCTAATTCTTTCAGAGAGTGTTTAGTATACATGATTGAACTGTATTATATCACTGGTTTCGATTTTTCCCACAAAAAAAATCCTTCAAAAAATTTCGTTTTTGCGAGATTTTTAACTATATAAATATCTATAAAATCAACAAATTTCGTGGGATTTGTCTAATTTCTTAAAAAAATGTTAAATTCATGTGGATTCACCTTTATATAACAACAATTTTACGTTCGCATGCAGAGGAATATGGTTTTGTTTGTGCAAATCGTCCAATTGTAAAAATCGTCGTTTCTTGCGGTAAAAACACGATTTTGCTATAAACGTTAATAAAATCTCTATATTCCAACCGATTGTGCTAATTCATTCACAGAGTGTTTAGTATCAACGATTGAACTGTATTATATCACTGGTTTCGATTTTTCCCACAAAAAAAATCCTTCAAAAAATTTCGTTTTTGCGAGATTTTTAACTATATAAATATCAATAAAATCTACAAATTCCGTGGGATTTGTCTAATTTCTTAAAAATATGTTAAATTCATGTGGATTCACCGATATATATCAACAATTTCACGTTCGCATCCAGAGGAATTTGGGTTTGTTTGTGTAAATCGTCCAATTGAAAAAATCGTCGTTTCTTGCGGTAAAAACACGATTTTGCTATAAACGTTAATAAAATCTCTATATTCCAATCGATTGTGCTAATTCTTTCACAGAGTGTTTAATATACATGATTGAACTGTATCAAATCACTGGTTTCGTTTTTTCCCCACAAAAAAAAATCTTTCAAAAAATTTCGTTTTTGCGAGATTTTTAACTATATAAATATCAATAAAATCTACAAATTCCGTGGGATTTGTCTAATTTCTTAAAAATATGTTAAATTCATGTGGATTCACCTATATATCACAACAATTTCACGTTCGCATGCAGAAGAATATGGGTTTGTTTGTGTAAATCGTCCAATTGTAAAAATGGTCGTTTCTTGCGTTAAAAACACGATTTTGCTATAAACGTTAATAAAATTTCTATATTCCATCCGATTGTGCTAATTCTTTCACAGAGTGTTTAGTATACATGATTGAACTGTATTATATCACTGGTTTCGATTTCCCCCCCAAAAAAAAAATCTTTCAAAAAATTTCGTTTTTGCGAGATTTTTAACTAAATAAATATCAATAACATCTACAAATTCCGTGGGATTTGTCTAATATCTTAAAAATATGTTAAATTCATGTGGATTCACCTATATATAACAACAATTTCACGTTCGCATGCAGAGGAATATGGGTTTGTTTGTGTAAATCGTCCAATTGTAAAAATCGTCCTTTCTAGCGGTAAAAACACGATTTTGATATAAACGTTAATAAAACCTCTATATTCCAACCGATTGTGCTAATTCTTTCAGAGAGTGTTTAGTATACGTGATTGAACTGTATTATATCACTGGTTTCGATTTTCCCCACAAAAATAAATCTTTCAAAAAATTTCGTTTCTGCGAGATTTTTAACTATATAAATATCAAAAAAATCTACAAATTCCGTGGGATTTGTCTAATATCTTAAAAATAAGTTCAATTCATATGGATTCACCTATATATAACAACAATTTTACGTTCGCATGCAGAGGAATATGGGTTTGGTCGTGTAAAGCGTCAAATTGTAAAAATCGTCGTTTCTTGCGGTAAAAACACGATGTTGCTATAAACGTTAATAAAATCTCTATATTCCAACCGATTGTGCTAATTCTTTCACAGAGTGTTTAATATACATGATTGAACTGTATTATATCACTGGTTTCGATTTTCAACACAAACGAAAATCTTTCAAAAAATTTCGTCTTTGCGAGATTTATAAATATATAAATATGAATAAAATCTACAAATTCCGTGGGATTTGTCTAATTTCTTACAAAAGTGTTAAATTCGTGTGGAATCACCTATATATATCAACAATTTCACGATCGCAAGCAGGGGAATATGGGTTTGTTTGTGTAAATCGTCCAATTGTATAAATCGTCGTTTCTTGCGGTAAAAGCACGATTTTTTTATAAACGTTAATAAAATATCTGTATTCCAACCGATTCTGCTAATTCTTGCACAGAGTGTTTAATATACATGATTGAACAGTATTATATCACTGGTTTCGATTACCCCAACAAACGAAAATCTTTCAAAAAATTTCGTTTTTGCGAGATTTATAACTATATAAATATGAATAATATCTACAAATTCCGTGGGATTTGTTTAATTTCTTAAAAAAGTGTTAAACCCGTGTGGAATCACCTATATATAACAACAATTTCATGTTCGCAAGCAGAGGAATATGGGTTCGTTTGTGTAAAGCGTCCAATTGTATAAATCGTCGTTTCTTGCGGTAAAAACACGATTTTTCTACAAACGTTAATAAAATCTCTGTATTCCAACCGATTGTGCTAATTCTTGCACAGAGTGTTTAATATGCATGATTGAACAGTATTATATCACTGGTTTCGATTTTCCCCACAAACGAAAATCTTGAAAAATTTCGTTTTTGCGAGATTTTTAACTACATAATTTTGAATAAAATCTACAAATTCTCATTTGTCTCATTTCTTAAAAAGTGTTAAATTCGTGTGGAATCACCTATATATAACAACAATTTCACGTTCGCATGCTGAGGAATATGGGTTTGTATGTATAAATCGTCCAATTGTAAAAATCGTTATTTCTTGCGGTGAAAACACGATTTTTCTATAAATGTTCAGAAAATCTCTGTATTCCAACCGATTGTGCTAATTCTTTAACAGAGTGTTTAATATACATGACTAAAGATTATTATTTCACTGGTTTCGATTTTCCCCACTAACCAAAATCTTTCAAAAATTTCGTTTTTGCGAGATTTATAACTATATAAATATGAATAAAGTCTACAAATTCCTTGGGATTTGTCTAATTTCTTAAAAAAGTTTTAAATACGTGTGGAATCACCTATATATAACAACAATTTCACGTTCGCATGCAGGGGAAACTGGGTTGGTTTGTGTAAAGCGTCCAATTGTAAAAATCGTCGTTTCTTGCGGTAAAAACACGATTTTTCTATAAACGTTAATAAAAACTCTGTATTCCAACCGAATGTGCTAATTCTTGCACAGAGTGTTTAATATACATGATTGAACAGTATTATATCACTGGTTTCGATTTTCAACACAAACGAAAATCTTTCAAATAATTTCGTCTTTGCGAGATTTATAACTATATAAATATGAATAAAATCTACAAATTCCGTGGGATTTGTATAATTTCTTAAAAAAGGGTTACATTCGTGTTGAGTCACCTATATATAACAACAATTTCACGTTCGCATGCAGGGGAATGTGGGTTTGTATGTGTAAATCGTCCAATTGTAAAAATCGTCGTTTCTTGCGGTAAAAACACGATTTTTTTTAAATGTTAATAAAATCTCTGTATTCCAACCGATTGTGCTATTTCTTTCACAGAGTGTGTAATATACATGACTAAACAGTATTATGTCACCGGTTTCGATTATCCCCACTAACCAAAATCTTTCAAAAATTTCGTTTTTGCGAGATTTATAACTATATAAATATGAATAAAATCTACTAATTCCGTGGGATTTGTCTCATTTCTTAAAAAGGTGTTAAATTCGTGTGGAATCACCTATATATAACAACAATTTCACGTTCGCATGCTGAGGAATATGGGTTTGTATGTATAAATCGTCCAAATGTAAAAATCGTCATTTCTTGCGGTAAAAACACGATTTTTCTATAAATGTTAATAAAATCTCTGTATTCCTACCGATTGTGCTAATTCTTTCACAGAGTGTGTAATATACATGACTAAACAGTATTATGTCACCGGTTTTGATTTTCCCCACTAACCAAAATCTTTCAAAAAATTTCGTTTTTTTCGAGATTTATAACTATATAAATATGAATGAAATCTACAAATTCCGTGGGATTTGTCTAATTTCTTACAAAAGTGTTAAATTCGTGTGGAATCACCTATATATAACAACAATTTCACGATCGCAAGCAGGGGAATATGGGTTCGTTTGTGTAAAGCGTCCAATTGTATAAATCGTCGTTTCTTGCGGTAAAAGCACGATTTTTCTATAAACGTTAATAAAATCTCTGTATTCCAACCGATTCTGCTAATTCTTGCACAGAGTGTTTAATATACATGATTGAACAGTATTATATCACTGGTTTCGATTTTCCCCACAAACGAAAATCTTTCAAAAAATTTCGTTTTTGCGAGATTTATAACTATATAAATATGAATAAAATCTACAAATTCCGTGGGATTTGTCTAATTTCTTAAAAAAGTGTTAAACCCGTGTGGAATCACCTATATATAACAACAATTTAACGTTCGCAAGCAGAGGAATATGGGTTCCTTTTTGTAAAGCGTCCAATTGTATAAATCGTCGTTTCTTGCGGTAAAAACACGATTTTTATACAAACGTTAATAAAATCTCTGTATTCCAACCGATTTTGCTAATTCTTGCACAGAGTGTTTAATATACATGATTGAACAGTATTATATCACTGGTTTCGATTTTCCCCACAAATGAAAATCTTGAAAAAATTTCATTTTTGCGAGATTTTTAACTACATAATTATGAATAAAATCTACAAATTCCGTTGGATTTGTCTCATTTCTTAAAAAGGTGTTAAATTCGTGTGGAATCACCTATATATAACAACAATTTCACGTTCGCATGCTGAGGAATATGGGTTTGTATGTGTAAATCGTCCCATTGTAAAAATCGTCGTTTCTTGCGGTAAAAACACGATTTTTCTATAAATGTTAATAAAACCTCTGTATTCCAACCGATTGTGCTAATTCTTGCACAGAGTAGTTAATATACATGACTAAACAGTATTATGTCACTGGTTTCGATTTTCCCCACTAACCAAAATCTTTCAAAAATTTCGTTATTGCGAGATTTATAACTATATATAAATATGAATAAAATCTACAAATTCTGTGGGATTTGTCTAATTTCTTACAACAGTGTTAAATTCGTGTGGAATCACCTATATATATATATATATATATATATATATATATATGTATATATATATATATATATATATATATATATATATATATATATATATATATATATATATAACAAATATTTCACGTTCGCATGCAGGGGAATGTGGGTTTGTATGTGTAAATCGTCCAATAGTAAAAATCGTCATTTCTTGCGGTTAAAACACGATTTTTCTATATATGTTAATAAAATCTCTGTATTCCAACCGATTGTGCTAATTCTTTCACAGAGTGTTTAATAAACATGACTAAACCGGATTATGTCACTCGTTTCGATTTTCCCCACTAACCAAAATCTTTCAAAAAATTTCGTTTTTCGAGATTTATCAATCGATTATAAATATCAATAAAATCTACAAATTCCGTTGGATTTGTCTAATTTCTTAAAAAACTGTTAATTTCGTGGGGAATCACCTATATATAACAACAATTTCACGTTCGCATGCAGGGGAATATGGGTTTGTATGTGTAAATCGTTCTATTGTAAAAATCGTCGTTTCTTGCGGTAAAAACACGATTTTTCTATAAATGTTAATAAAATCTCTGTATTCCAACCGATTGTGCTAATTCTTTCACAGAGTGTGTAATATCCATGACTAAACAGTATTATGTCACCGGTTTCGATTTTCCCCACTAACCAAAATCTTTCAAAAAATTTCGTTTTTGCGAGAATTATAACTATATAAATATGAATAAAATCTACAAATTCCGTGGGATTTGTCTAATTTCTTAAAAAAGTGTTAATTTCGTTTGGAGTCACCTATATATTACAACAATTTCACGTTCGCATGCTGGTGAATATGGGTTTGTATGTGTAAATCGTCCAAATGTAAAAATCGTCATTTCTTGCGGTAAAAACACGATTTTTTTTATAAATGTTAATAAAATCTCTGTATTCCAACCGATTGTGCTAATTCTTTCACAGAGTGTGTAATATCCATGTCTAAACAGTATTATGTCACCGGTTTCGATTTTCCCCACTAACCAAAATCTTTCAAAAAATTTCGTTTTTGCGAGATTTATAACTATATAAATATGAATAAAATTTACAAATTCCATGGGATTTGTCTAATTTCTTAAAAATGTGTTAAAATCGTGTGGAATCACCTATATATAACAACAATTTCACGTTCGCATGCAGGGGAAACTGGGTTGGTTTGTGTAAAGCGTCCAATTGTAAAAATCGCCGTTTCTTGCGGTAAAAACACGATTTTTCTATAAACGTTAATAAAAACTCTGTATTCCAACCGAATCTGCTAATTCTTGCACAGAGTGTTTAATATACATGATTGAACAGTATTATATCACTGTTTTCGATTTTCAACACAAACGAAAATCTTTCAAATAATTTCGTCTTTGCGAGATTTATAACTATATAAATATGAATAACATCTACAAATTAAGTGGGATTTGTCTAATTTCTTAAAAAAGGGTTAAATTCGTGTGGAGTCACCTATATATAACAACAATTTCACGTTCGTATGCAGGGGAATGTGGGTTTGTATGTGTAAATCGTCCAATTGTAAAAATCGTCGTTTCTTGCGGTAAAAACACGATTTTTTTTATAAATGTTAATAAAATCTCTGTATTCCAACCGATTGTGCTATTTCTTTCACAGAGTGTGTAAAATACATGACTATACAGTATTATGTCACCGGTTTCGGTTTTCCCCACTAACCAAAATCTTTCAAAAATTTCGTTTTTGCGAGATTTATAACTATATAAATATGAATAAAATCTACAAATTCCGTGGGATTTGTCTAATTTCTTAAAAAAGTGTTAAACTCGTGTGGAATCACCTATATATAACAACAATTTCACGTTCGCAAGCAGAGGAATATGGGTTCGTTTGTGTAAAGCGTCCAATTGTATAAATCGTCGTTTCTTGCGGTAAAAACACGATTTTTCTACAAACGTTAATAAAACCTCTGTATTCCAACCGATTGTGCTAATTCTTGCACAGAGTGTTGAATATACATGATTGAACAGTATTATATAACTGGTTTCGATTTTCCCCACAAACGAAAATCTTGAAAAAATTTCGCTTTTGCGAGATTTTTAACTACATAATTATGAATAAAATCTACAAATTCCGTGGGATTTGTCTCATTTCTTAAAAAGGTGTTAAATTTGTGTGGAATCACCTATATATAACAACAATTTCACGTTCGCATGCTGAGGAATATGGATTTGTATGTATAAATCGTCCAAATGTAAAAATCGTCATTTCTTGCAGTAAAAACACGATTTTTCTATAAATGTTAATAAAATCTCTGTATTCCTACCGATTGTGCTAATTCTTTCACAGAGTGTGTAATATACATGACTAAACAGTATTATATCACTGGTTTCGATTTTCCCCACAAACGAAAATCTTTCAAAAAATTTCGTTTTTGCGAGATTTATAACTATATAAATATGAATAAAATCTACAAATTCCGTGGGATTTGTCTAATTTCCTAAAAAAGTGTTAAACCCGTGTGGGATCACCTATATATAACAACAATTTCACGTTCGCAAGCAGAGGAATATGGGTTCCTTTTTGTAAAGCGTCCAATTGTATAAATCGTCGTTTCTTGCGGTAAAAACACGATTTTTCTACAAACGTTAATAAAATCTCTGTATTCCAACCGATTGTGCTAATTCTTGCACAGAGTGTTTAATATACATGATTGAATAGTATTATATCACTGGTTTCGATTTTCCCCACAAACGAAAATCTTGAAAAAATTTCGTTTTTGCGAGATTTATAACTATATAATTATCAATAAAATCTACAAATTCCGTGGGATTTGTCTCATTTCTTAAAAAAGTGTTAATTTCATTTGGAGTCACCTATATATTACAACAGTTTCAGTTCGCATGCAGGGGAATGTGGGTTTGTATGAGTAAATCGTCCAATTGTAAAAATCGTCTTTTATTGCGGTAAAAACACGATTTTTTTTAAATGTTAATAAAATCTCTGTATTCCAACCGATTGCGCTAATTCTTTCACAGAGTGTGTAATATACATGACTAAACAGTATTATGTCACCGGTTTCGATTTTCCCCACTAACCAAAATCTTTCAAAAAATTTCGTTTTTGCGAGATTTATAACTATATAAATATGAATAAAATATACAAATTCCGTGGGATTTGTCTAATTTCTTTAAAAGTGTTAAATTCGTGTGGAATCACCTATATATAACAACAATTTCACGTTCGCAAGCAGGGGAATATGGTTCGTTTGTGTAAACCGACCAATTGTAAAAATCGTCGTTTCTTGCGGTAAAAACACGATTTTTCTATAAATGTTAATAAAACCTCTGTATTCCAACCGATTGTGCTAATTCTTTGACAGAGTGTCTAATATACATGACTAAACAGTATTATATCACTGGTTTAGATTTTCCCCACTACCCAAAATCTTTCAAAAAATTTCGTTTTTGCGAGATTTATAACTATATAAATATCAATAAAACCCACAAATTCCGTGGGATTTGTCTAATTTCTTATAAAAGTGTTACATTCCTGTGGAGTCACCTATATATAACAACAATTTCACGTTCGCATGCAGGAGAATATGGGTTTGTATGTGTAAATCGTCCAAATGTATAAATCGTCATTTCTTGCGGTAGAAACACGATTTTTCTATAAACGTTAATAAAATCTCTGTATTCCAACCGATTGTGCTAATTCTTGCACAGAGTGTTTAATATACATGACTAAACAGTATTATGTCACTGGTTTCGATTTTCCCCACTAACCAAAATCTTTCAAAAATTTCGTTTTTGCGAGATTTATAACTATATATGAATATGAATAAAATCTACAAGTTCTGTGGGATTTGTCTAATTTCTTACAAAAGTGTTAAATTCGTGTGGAATCACCTATATATATAACAAATATTTCACGTTCGCATGCAGGGGAATGTGGGTTTGTATGTGTAAATCGCCCATTTGTAAAAATCGTCATTTCTTGCGGTAAAAACACGATTTTTCTATAAATGTTAATAAAATCTATGTATTCCAACCGATTGTGCTAATTATTTCACAGAGTGTTTAATATACATGACTAAACCGGATTATGTCACTAGTTTCGATTTTCCCCACTAACAAAAATCTTTCAAAAAATTTCGTTTTTCGATATTTATCAATCGATTTATAAATATCAATAAAATCTACAAATTCCGTGGGATTTGTCTAATTTCTTAAAAAAGTGTTAATTTCGTGTGGAATCACCTATATATAACAACAATTTCACGTTCGCATGCAGGGGAATATGGGTTTGTATGTGTAAATCTTCCCATTGTAAAAGTCGTCGTTTCTTGCGGTAAAAACACGATTTTTTTTATAAAGGTTAATAAAACCTCTGTATTCCAACCGATTGTGCTAATTCTTTCACAGGGTGTTTAATATACATGACTAAACAGTGTTATGTCACTGGTTTCGATTTTCCGCACTATCCAAAATCTTTCAAAAAATTTCTAATGTTAATAAAATCTCTGTATTCCAACCGATTGTGCTAATTCTTTCACAGAGTGTGTAATACATATGACTAAACAGTATTATGTCACCGGTTTCGATTTTCCCCACTAACCAAAATCTTTCAAAAAATTTCGTTTTTGCGAGATTTATAACTATATAAATATGAATAAAATCTACAAACTCCGTGGGATTTGTCTAATTTCTTAAAAAAGTGTTAAATTCGTGTGGAATCAAATATATATAACAACAATTTCACGATCGCAAGCAGGGGAATATGGGTTCGTTTGTGTAAAGCGTCCAATTGTATAAATCGTCGTTTCTTGCGGTAAAAACACGATTTTTCTATAAACGTTAATAAAATCTCTGTATTCCAACCGATTGTGCTAATTCTTGCACAGAGTGTTTAATATACATGATTGAACATTATTATATCACTGGTTTCGATTTTCCCCACAAACGAAAATCTTTAAAAAATTTCGTTTTTGCGAGATTTTTAACTACATAATTATGAATAAAATCTACAAATTCCGTGGGATTTGTCTAATTTCTTAAAAAAGTGTTAAATTCGTGTGGAATCACCTATATATAACAACAATTTCACGTTCACATGCTGAGGAATATGTTTTTGTATGTATAAATCGTCCAATTGTATAAATCGTCGTTTCTTGCGGTAAAAAATGCGATTTTTCTATAAATGTTAATAAAATTTCTGTATTCCAACAGATTGTGCTAATTCCTTAACAGAGTGTTTAATATACATGACTAAACAGTATTATATCACTGGTTTCGAATTTCCCCACTAACCAAAATCTTTCAAAAAATTTCGTTTTTGCGAGATTTATAACTATAGATATATCAATAAAATCTACAAATTCCGTGGGATTTGTCTCATTTCTTAAAAAAGTGTTAAATTCGTGTGGAGTCACCTATATTTAACAACAATTTAACGTTAGCATACAGGGGAATATGGTTCGTTTTTGTAAACCGTCCAATTGTAAAAATCATCGTTTCTTGCGGTAAAAACACGATTTTTCTATAAATGTTAATAAAATTTCTGTATTCCAACAGATTGTGCTAATTCCTTAACAGAGTGTTTAATATACATGACTAAACAGTATTATATCACTGGTTTCGAATTTCCCCACTAACCAAAATCTTTCAAAAAATTTCGTTTTTGCGAGATTTATAACTATAGATATATCAATAAAATCTACAAATTCCGTGGGATTTGTCTCATTTCTTAAAAAAGTGTTAATTTCGTGTGGAACCACCTATATATAACAACAATTTCACGTTCGCATGCAGGGGAATATGGGTTTGTATGTATAAATCGTCCAATTGTATAAATCGTCGTTTCTTGCGGTAAAAACGCGATTTTTCTATAAATGTTAATAAAATTTCTGTATTCCAACAGATTGTGCTAATTCTTTCACTGAGTGTTTAATAAACATGACTAAACCGGATAATGTCACTCCTTTCGATTTTCCCCACTAACCAAAATCTTTCAAAAAATTTCGTTTTTCGAGATTTATCAATCGAATATAAATATCAATAAAATCTACAAATTCCGTGGGATTTGTCTAATTTCTTAAAAAAGTGTTAATTTCGTGTGGAACCACCTATATATAACAACAATTTCACGTTCGCATGCAGGGGAATATGGGTTTGTATGTGTAAATCGTTCTATTGTAAAAATCGTCGTTTCTTGCGGTAAAAACACGATTTTTCTATAAATGTTAATAAAACCTCTGTATTCCAACCGTTTGTGCTAATTCTTTCACAGGGTGTTTAATATACATGACTAAACAGTATTATGTCACTGGTTTCGATTTTCCCCACAAACGAAAATCTTTCAAAAAATTTCGTCTTTGCGAGAATTATAACTATATAAATATGAATAAAATCTACAAATTCCGTGGGATTTGTCTAATTTCTTAAAAAAGTGTTAATTTCGTTTGGGGTCACCTATATATTACAACAATTTCACGTTCGCATCTGGGGAATATGGGTTTGTATGTGTAAATCGTCCAAATGTAAAAATCGTCATTTCTTGCGGTAAAAACACGATTTTTCTATAAATGTTAATAAAATCTCTGTATTCCAACCGATTGTGCTAATTCTTTCACAGAGTGTGTAATATACATGACTAAACACTATTATGTCACCGGTTTCGATTTTCCCCACTAACCAAAATCTTTCAAAAAATTTCGTTTTTGCGAGATTTATAACTATATAAATATGAATAAAATCTACAAATTACGTGGGATTTGTCTAATTTCTTACAAAAGTGTTAAATCCGTGTGGAATCACCTATATATAACAACAATTTCACGATCGCAAGCAGGGGAATTTGGGTTCGTTTGTGTAAAGCGTCCAATTGTATAAATCGTCGTTTCTTGCGGTAAAAGCACGATTTTTCTATAAACGTTAATAAAATCTCTGTATTCCAACCGATTCTGCTAATTCATGCACAGAGTGTTTAATATACATGATTGAACAGTATTATATCACTGGTTTCGATTTTCCCACAAACGAAAATCTTTCAAAAAATTTCGTTTTTGCGAGATTTATAACTATATAAATACGAATAAAATCTACAAATTCCATGGGATTTGTCTAATTTCTTAAAAAAGTTTTAAATACGTGTGGAATCACCTATATATAACAACAATTTCACGTTCGCATGCAGGGGAGACTGGGTTGGTTTGTGTAAAGCGTCCAATTGTAAAAATCGTCGTTTCTTGCGGTAAAAACACGATTTTTCTATAAACGTTAATAAAAACTCTGTATTCCAACCGAATGTGCTAATTCTTGCACAGAGTGTTTAATTTACATGATTGAACAGTATTATATCACTGGTTTCGATTTTCAACACAAACGAAAATCTTTCAAATAATTTCGTCTTTGCGAGATTTATAACTATATAAATATGAATAAAATCTACAAATTCCGTGGGATTTGTCTAATTTCTTAAAAAAGGGTTACATTCGTGTGGAGTCACCTATATATAACAACAATTTCACGTTCGCATGCAGGGGAATGTGGGTTTAATGTGTAAATCGTCCAATTGTAAAAATCGTCGTTTCTTGCGGTAAAAACACGATTTTTTTAAATGTTAATAAAATCTCTGTATTCCAACCGATTGTGCTAATTCTTGCACAGAGTGTGTAATATACATGACTAAACAGTATTATATCACTGGTTTCGATTTTCCCCACAAACGAAAACCTTTCAAAAAATTTCGTTTTTGCGAGATTTATAACTATATAAATATGAATAAAATCTACAAATTCCGTGGGATTTGTCTAATTTCTTAAAAAAGTTTTAAACCCGTGTGGAATCACCTATATATAACAACAATTTCACGTTCGCAAGCAGAGGAATATGGGTTCCTTTTTGTAAAGCGTCCAATTGTATAAATCGTCGTTTCTTGCGGTAAAAACACGATTTTTCTACAAACGTTAATAAAATCTCTGTATTCCAACCGATTGTGCTCATTCTTGCACAGAGTGTTTTATATACATGATTGAACAGTATTATATCACTGGTTTCGATTTTCCCCACAAACGAAAATCTTGAAAAAATTTCATTTTTGCGAGATTTTTAACTACATAATTATGAATAAAATCTACAAATTCCGTTGGATTTGTCTCATTTCTTAAAAAAGTGTTAAATTCGTGTGGAATCACCTATATATAACAACAATTTCACGTTCGCATGCTGAGGAATATGGGTTTGTATGTATAAATCGTCCAATTGTAAAAATCGTCATTTTTTGCGGTAAAAACACAATTTTTCTATAAATGTTCAGAAAATCTCTGTATTCCAACCGATTGTGCTAATTCTTTAACAGAGTGTTTAATATACATGACTAAAGAGTATTATATCACTGGTTTCGATTTCCCCACTAAGCAAAATCTTTCAAAAAATTTCGTTTTTGCGAGATTTATAACTATATAAATATGAATAAAATCTACAAATTCCATGGGATTTGTCTAATTTCTTAAAAAAGTGTTAAATTCGTGTGGAATCACCTATATATAACAACAATTTCACGTTCGCATGGAGGGGAAACTGGGTAGGTTTGTGTAAATCGTCCAATTGTAAAAATCGTCGTTTCTTGCGGTAAAAACACGATTTTTCTATAAATGTTAAGAAAATCTCTGTATTCCAAACGATTGTGCTAATTCTTTAACAGAGTGTTTAATATACATGACTAAAGAGTATTATATCACTGGTTTCGATTTTCCCCACTAACCAAAATCTTTAAAAAAATTTCGTTTTTGCGAGATTTATAATTATATAAATATGAATAAAATCTACAAATTCCGTGGGATTTGTCTAATTTCTTAAAAAAGTGTTAAATGCGTGTGCAATCACCTATATATAACAACAATTTCACGTTCGCATGCAGGGGAATATGGGTTTGAATGTGTAAATCGTCCCATCGTAAAAATCGTCGTTTCTTGCGGTAAAAACACGATTTTTCTATAAACTTTAATAAAACCTCTGTATTCCAACCGATTGTGCTCATTCTTTCACAGGGTGTTTAATATACATGACTTAACAGTATTATGTCACTGGTTTCGATTTTCCCCACTAACCAAAATCTTTCAAAAAATTTCGTTTTTGCGAGATTTATAACAATATAAATATGAATAAAATCTACAAATTCCGTGGGATTTGTCTAATTTCTTAAAAAGTGTTAAATTCGTGTGGAGTCACCTATATATAACAACAATTTCACGTTCGCATGCAGGAGAATGTGGGTTTGTATGTCTAATCGTCCAATTGTAAAAATCGTCGTTTCTTGCGGTAAAAACACAATGTTTTTATAAATGGTAATAAATGCTCTGTATTCCAACCGATTGTGCTAATTCTTTCACAGAGTGTTTAATATACATGACTAAACAGTATTATGTCACCGGTTTCGATTTTCCCCACTAACCAAAATCTTTCAAAAAATTTCGTTTTTGCGAGTTTTATAACTATATAAATATGAATAAAATCTACAAATTCCGTGGGATTTGTCTAATTTCTTACAAAAGTGTTAAATTCGTGTGGAATCACCTATATATAACAACAATTTCACGTTCGCATGCAGGGGAATATGGGTTCGGTTGTGTAAAGCGTCCAATTGTATAAATCGTCTTTTCTTGCGGTAAAAACACGATTTTTCTATAAACGTTAATAAAATCTCTGTATTCCAACCGATTGTGCTAATTCTTAAACAGAGTGTTTAATATACACGATTGAACAGTATTATATCACTGGTTTCGATTTTCCCCACAAACGAAAATCTTTAAAAAATTTCGTTTTTGCGAGATTTTCAACTACATAATTATGAATAAAATCTACAAATTCCGTGGGATTTGTCTAATTTCTTAAAAAAGTGTTAAATTCGTGTGGAATCACCTATATATAACAACAATTTCACGTTAGCATGCTGAGGAATATGGGTTTGTATGTATAAATCGTCCAATTGTAAAAATCGTCGTTTCTTGCGGTAAAAACGCGATTTTTTTTTAAATGTTAATAAAATTTCTGTATTCCAACAGATTGTGCTAATTCTTTAAGAGAGTGTTTAATATACATGACTAAAGAGTATTATATCACTGGTTTCGATTTTCCCCACTAACCAAAATCTTTCAAAAAATTTCGTTTTTGCGAGATTTATAACTATATAAATATGAATAAAATCTACAAATTCCGTGGGATTTGTCTCATTTCTTAAAAAAGTGTTAAATTCGTGTGGAATCACCTATATATAACAACAATTTAACATTCGCATGCAGGAGAATATGGGTTTGTATGTGTAAATCGTCCAATTGTAAAAATCGTCATTTCTTGCGGTAAAAACACGATTTTTCTATAAATGTTAATAAAATCTCTGTATTCCAACCGATTGTGCTAATTCTTTCACAGAGTGTTTAATATATATGACTAAACAGGATTATGTCATTAGTTTCGATTTTCCCAACTAACCAAAATCTTTCAAAAAATTTCGTTTTTCGCGATTTATAACTATATAAATATGAATAAAATCTACAAATTCCGTGGGATTTGTCTAATTTCTTAAAAAAGTGTTAAATTCGTGTGTTATATATATCAAACAACAATTTCACGTTCGCATGCAGGGGAATATGGGTTTGTATGTGTAAATCGTCCCATTGTAAAAATCATCGTTTCTTGCGGTAAAAACACGATTTTTCTATAAATGTTAATAAAACCTCAGTATTCCAACCGAATGTGCTAATTCTTTCACAGGGTGTTTAATATACTTGACTAAACAGTATTATGTCACTGGTTTCGATTTTCCCCACTAACCAAAATCTTTCAAAAAATTTCGTTTTTGCGAGATTTAGAACTATATAAATATGAATAAAATCTACAAATTCCGTGGGATTTGTCTAATTTCTTAAAAAAGTGTTAAATTCGTGTGGAATCACCTATATATAACAACAATTTCACGTTAGCATGCTAAGGAATATGGGTTTGTATGTATAAATCGTCCAATTGTAAAAATCGTCGTTTCTTGCGGTAAAAACGCGATTTTTTTTTAAATGTTAATAAAATCTATGTATGCCAACCGATTGTGCTAATTCTTTCACAGAGTGTTTAATATACATGACTAAAGAGTATTATATCACTGGTTTCGATTTTCCCCACTAACCAAAATCTTTCAAAAAATTTCGTTTTTGCGAGATTTATAACTATATAAATATGAATAAAATCTACAACTTCCGTGGGATTTGTCTCATTTCTTAAAAAAGTGTTAAATTCGTGTGGAATCACCTATATATAACAACAATTTCACGTTCGCAAGCAGGGGAATATGGTTCGTTTGTGTAAACCGTCCAATTGTAAAAATCGTCGTTTCTTGCGTTAAAAACACGATTTTTCTTTAAATGTTAATAAAATCTCTGTATTCCAACCGATTGTGCTAATTCTTTGACAGAGTGTTTAATATACATGACTAAACAGTATTATATCACTGGTTTCGATTTTCCCCACTACCCAAAATCTTTCAAAAAATTTCGTTTTTGCGAGATTTATAACTATATAAATATGAAGAAAATCTACAAATTCCGTGGGATTTGTCTAATTTCTTACAAAAGTGTTAATTTCGTGTGGAATCACCTATATATATAACAAATATTTCACGTTCGCATGCAGGGGAATGTGGGTTTGTATGTGTAAATCGTCCAATTGTAAAAATCGTCATTTCTTGCGGTAAAAACACGATTTTTCTATAAATGTTAATAAAATCTCTGTATTCCAACCGATTGTGCTAATTCTTTCACAGAGTGTTTAATAAACATGACTAAACCGGATTATGTCACTAGTTTCGATTTTCCCCACTAACCAAAATCTTTCAAAAAATTTCGTTTTTCGAGATTTATCAATCGATATATAAATATAAATAAAATCTACAAATTCCGTGGGATTTGTCTAATTTCTTAAAAATGTTTTAATTTCGTGTGGAATCACCTATATATAACAACAATTTCACGTTCGCATGCAGGGGAATATGGGTTTGTATGTGTAAATCGTCCCATTGTAAAAATCGTCGTTTCTTGCGGTATAAACACGATTTTTTTATAAGGGCTAATTAAACCTCTGTATTCCAACCGATTGTGCTAATTCTTTCACAGGGTGTTTAATATACATGACTGAACAGTATTATGTCACTGGTTTCGATTTTCCCCACTATCCAAAATCTTTCAAAATATTCAAATGTTAATAAAGTCTCTGTATTCCAACCGATTGTGCTAATTCTTTCACAGAGTGTATAATACACATGACTAAACAGCATTATGTCACCGGTTTCGTTTTTCCCCACTAACCAAAATCTTTCAAAAAATTTCGTTTTTGCGAGATTTATAACTATATAAATATGAACAAAATCTACAAATTCCGTGGGATTTGTCTAATTTCTTACAAAAGTGTTAAATTCGTGTGGTATCACCTATATAAAACAACAATTTCACGTTCGCAAGCAGGGGAATATGGGTTCGTTTGTGTAAAGCATCCAATTGTATAAATCGTCGTTTCTTGCGGTAAAAACACGATTTTTCTATACACGTTAATAAAATCTCTGTATTCCAACCGATTGTGCTAATTCTTGCACAGAGTGTTTAATATACATGATTGAACAGTATTATATCACTGGTTCCGATTTTCCCCACAAACGAAAATCTTTAAAAAATTTCGTTTTTGCGAGATTTTCAACTACATAATTATGAATAAAATCTACAAATTCCGTGGGATTTGTCTAATTTCTTAAAAAAGTGTTAAATTCGTGTGGAATCACCTATATATAACAACAACTTCACGTGCGCATGCTGAGGAATATGGGTTTGTATGTATAAATCGTCCAATTGTAAAAATCGTCGTTTCTTGCGGTAAAAACGCGATTTTTCTATAAATGTTAATAAAATTTCTGTATTCCAACAGATTGTGCGAATTCTTTAACAGAGTGTTTAATATGCATGACTAAAGAGTATTATATCACTGGTTTAGATTTTCCCCACTAACCAAAATCTTTCAAAAAATTTCGTTTTTTGCGAGATTTATAACTATATAAATATGAATAAAATCTACAAATTCCGTGGGAATTGTCTAATTTCTTAAAAAAGTGTTAAATTCGTGTGTTATATATAACAACAATTTCACGTTCGCATGCAGGAGAATATGGGTTTGTATGTGTAAATCGTCCAATTGTATAAATCGTCATTTCTTGCGGTAGAAACACGATTTTTTTATAAACGTTAATAAAATCTCTGTATTCCAACCGATTGTGCTAATTCTTGCACAGAGTGTTTAATATACATGACTAAACAGTATTATGTCACTGGTTTCGATTTACCCCAATAACCAAAATCTTTCAAAAAATTTCGTTTTTGTGAGATATAAATATGAATAAAATCTACAAATTCCGTGGGATTTGTCTAATTTCTTAAAAAAGTGTTAAATTCGTGTGGAATCACCTATATATAACAACCATTTCACGTTCGCAAGCAGGGGAATATGGTTCGTTTGTGTAAAGCGTCCAATTGTATAAATCGTCTTTGCTTGCGGTAAAAACACGATTTTTCTATAAACGTTAATATAATCTCTGTATTCCAACCGATTGTGCTAATTCTTGCACAGAGTGTTTAATATACATGATATAACAGTATTATATCACTGGTTTCGATTTTCCCCACAAACGAAAATCTTTAAAAAATTTCGTTTTTGCGAGATTTTTAACTACATAATTATGAATAAAATCTACAAATTCCGTGGGATTTGTCTCATTTCTTAAAAAAGTGTTAAATTCGTGTGGAATCACCTATATATAACAACAATTTAACGTTCGCATGCTGGGGAATATTTGTTTGTATGTATAAATCGTCCAATTGTAAAAATCGTCGTTTCTTGCGGTAAAAACACGATTTTTCTATAGATGTTAAGAAAATCTCTGTATTCCAACCGATTGTGCTAATTCTTTAACAGAGTGTTTAATATACATGACTAAAGAGTATTATATCACTTGTTTCGATTTTCCAAACTAACCAAATTCTTTCAAAAAATTTCGTTTTTGCGAGATTTATAACTATATAAATATGAATAAAATTTACAAATTCCGTGGGATTTGTTTAATTTCTTAAAAAGTGTTAAATTCGTGTGGAATCACCTATATATAACAACAATTTCACGTTCGCATGCTGAGGAATATGGGTTTGTATGTATAAATCGTCCAATTGTAAAATTCGTCGTTTCTTGCGGTAAAAACACGATTTTTCTATAAATGTTAAGAAAATCTCTGTATTCCAAACGATTGTGCTAATTCTTTAACAGAGTGTTTAATATACATGACTAAAGAGTATTATATCACTGGTTTCGATTTTCCCCACTAACCAAAATCTTTCAAAAAATTTCGTTTTTGCGAGATTTATAATTATATAAATATGAATAAAATCTACAAATTCCTTGGGATTTGTCTAATTTCTTAAAAAAGTGTTAAATGCGTGTGCTATCACCTATATATAACAACAATTTCAAGTTGGCATGCAGGGGAATATGGGTTTGAATGTGTAAATCGTCCCATCGTAAAAATCGTCGTTTCTTGCGGTAAAAACACGATTATTTTATAACCTTTAATAAAACCTCTGTATTCCAACCGATTGTGCTCATTCTTTCACAGGGTGTTTAATATACATGACTTAACAGTATTATGTCACTGGTTTCGATTTTCCCCACTAAACAAAATCTTTCAAAATATTTCGTTTTTGCGAGATTTATAACTATATAAATATGAATAAAATCTACAAATTCCGTGGGATTTGTCTAATTTCTTAAAAAGTGTTAAATTCGAGTGGAGTCACCTATATATAACAACAATTTCACGTTCGCATGCAGGAGAATGTGGGTTTGTATGTGTAAATCGTCCAATTGTAAAAATCGTCGTTTCTTGCGGTAAAAACACAATGTTTTTATAAATGTTAATAAATGCTCTGTATTCCAACCGATTGTGCTAATTCTTTCACAGAGTGTTTAATACACATGACTAAACAGTATTATGTCACCGGTTTCGATTTTCCCCACTAACCAAAATCTTTCAAAAAATTTCGTTTTTGCGAGTTTTATAACTATATAAATATGAATAAAATCTACAAATTCCGTTCGATTTGTCCAATTTCTTACAAAAGTGTTAAATTCGTGTGGAATCACCTATATATAACAACAATTTCACGTTCGCATGCAGGAGAATGTGGTTTCGGTTGTGTAAATCGTCCAATTGTATAAATCGTCTTTTCTTGCGGTAAAAACACGATTTTTCTATAAACGTTAATAAAATCTCTGTATTCCAACCGATTGTGCTAATTCTTAAACAGAGTGTTTAATATACACGATTGAACAGTATTATATCACTGGTTTCGATTTTCCCCACAAACGAAAATCTTTAAAAAATTTCGTTTTTGCGAGATATTTAACTACATAATTATAAATAAAATCTACAAATTCCGTGGGATTTGTCTAATTTCTTAAAAAAGTGTTAAATTCGTGTGGAATCACCTATATATAACAACAATTTCACGTTCGCATGCTGAGGAATATGGGTTTGTATGTATAAATCGTCCAATTGTAAAATTCGTCGTTTCTTGCGGTAAAAACACGATTTTTCTATGAATGTTAAGAAAATCTCTGTATTCCAACCGATTGTGCTAATTCTTTAACAGAGTGTTTAATATACATGACTAAAGAGTATTATATCACTGGTTTCGATTTTCCCTACTAACCAAAATCTTTCAAAAAATTTCGTTTTTGCGAGATTTATAACTATATAAATATGAAAAAAATCAACAAATTCCGTGGGATTTGTCTAATTTCTTAAAAAAGTGTTAAATTCGTGTGGAATCACCTATATATAACAACAATTTCACGTTCGCATGCAGGGGAATCTGGGTTCGTTTGTGTAAAGCGTCCAATTGTAAAAATCGTCGTTTCTTAAGGTAAAAACACGATTTTTCTATAAACGTTAATAAAATCTCTGTATTCCAACCGAATGTGCTAATTCTTGCACAGAGTGTTTAATATACATGATTGAATAGTTTTATATCACTGGTTTCGATTTTCCCCACAAACAAAAATCTTTCAAAAAATTTCGCTTTTGCGAGATTTATAACTATATAAATATGAATAAAATCTAGAAATTCTGTGGGATTTGTCTAATTTCTTAAAAAAGTGTTAAATTCGTGTGGAGTCACCTATATATAACAACAATTTCACGTTCGCATGAGCCACCGGCGTGGCTCAATCGGTTAAGGCGCTTGCCTGCCGGTCTGAAGTTGCGTTCGGGCGCGTGTTCGATCCCAGCTGGGGCTGATTACCTGGTTGGGTTTTTTCCGAGGTTTTCCCCAACCGTAATGTGAATGCAAGGTAATCAATGGCGAATACTCGGCCTCATCTCGCCAAATATCATCTCGCGATCACCAAACTCATCGACGCTAAATAATCTAGTAATTGATACAGCGTCGTTAAATAACCAACTAAAAATAAAAACGTTCGCATGCAGGGGAATGTGGGTTTGTATGTGTAAATCGTCCAATTGTAAAAATCGTTTTTCTTGCGGTAATAACACGATTTTTCTATAATTGTTAATACAATCTCTGTATTCCAACCGATTGTGCTAATTCTTTCACAGAGTGTTTAATATACGTGACTAAACAGTATTATGTCACCGGTTCCGATTTTCCCCACAAACGAAAATCTTTCTAAAAATTTCGTTTTTGCGAGTTTTATAACTATATAAATATGAATAAAATCTACAAATTCCGTGGGATTTGTCTAATTTCTTAAAAAAGTGTTAAATTCGTGTGGAATCACCTATATATAACAACAATTTCACGTTCGCATGCAGGGGAATCTGGGTTCGTTTGTGTAAAGCGTCCAATTGTATAAATCGTCTTTTCTTGCGGTAGAAACACGATTTTTCTATGCACGTAAATAAAATCTCTGTATTCCAACCGATTGTGCTAATTCTTGCACAGAGTGTTTAACATACATGATTGAACAGTATTATATCACTGGTTTCGATTTTCTCCACAAACGAAAATCTTTCAAAAAATTTCGTTTTTGCGAGATTTATAACTATATAAATATGAATAAAATCTACAAATTCCGTGGGATTTGTCTAATTTCTTAAAAAAGTGTTAAGTTCGTGTGGAGTCACCTATATATAACAACAATTTCACGTTCGCATGCAGGGGAATATGGGTTTGTATGTGTAAATCGTCCAATTGTAAAAATCGTCGTTTCTTGCGGTAAAAACACGATATTTCTATAAATGTTAATAAAATCTATGTATGCCAACCGATTGTGCTAATTCTTTCACAGAGTGTTTAATATACATGACTAAACAGTATTATGTCACCGGTTCCGATTTTCCCCACTAACCAAATCTTTCAAAAAATTTCGTTTTTGCGAGATTTATAACTTTATAAATATGAATAAAATCTACAAATTCCGTGGGATTTGTCTAATTTCTTAAAAAAGTATTAAATTCGTGTGGAGTCACCTATATATAACAACAATTTCACGTTCACAAGCAGGGGAATGTGGGTTCGTTTGTGTAAAGCGTCCAATTGTATAAATCGTCGTTTCTTGCGATAAAAACACGATTTTTCTATAAACGTTAATAAAATCTCTGTATTCCAACCGATTGTGCTAATTCTTGCACAGAGTGTTTAATATACATGATTGAACAGTATTATATCACTGGTTTCGATTTTCCCCACAAACGAAAATCTTTAAAAAATTTCGTTTTTGCGAGATTTTTAACTACATAATTATGAATAAAATATACAAATGCCGTGGGATTTGTCTAATTTCATAAAAAAAGTGTTAAATTCGTGTGGAATCACCTATATATAACAACAATTTCACGTTCGTAAGCAGGAGAATATGGGTTCGTTTGTGCAAAGCGTCCAATTGTATAAATCGTCGTTTCTTGCGGTAAAAACACGATTTTTCTATAAACGTTAATAAAATCTCTGTATTCCAACCGATTGTGCTAATTCTTAAACAGAGTGTTTAATATACATGATTGAACAGTATTATATCACTGGTTTTGATATTCCCCACAAACGAAAATCTTTAAAAAATTTCGTTTTAGCGAGATTTTTAACTACATAATTATGAACAAAAATCTACAAATTCCGTGGGATTTGTCTCATTTCTTAAAAAAGTGTTAATTCGTGTGGGAACACCTATATATAACAACAATTTCACGTTCGCATGCAGGGGAATGTGGGTTTGTATGTGTAAATCGTCCAATTGTAAAAATCGTCGTTTCTTGCGGTAAAAACACGATTTTTCTATAAATGTTAATAAAATCTCTGTATTCCAACCGATTGTGCTAATTCTTTCACAGAGTGTTTAATATACATGACTAAACAGTATTATGTCACCGGTTTCGATTTTCCCCACTAACCAAAATCTTTCAAAAAATTTCGTTTTTGCGAGATTTATAACTATATAAATATGAATAAAATCTAGAAATTCTGTGGGATTTGTCTAATTTCTTTAAAAAGTGTTAAATTCGTGTGGAGTCACCTATATATAACAACAATTTCACGTTCGCATGCAGGGGAATGTGGGTTTGTATGTGTATATCGTCCAATTGTAAAAATCGTCGTTTCTTGCGGTAATAACACGATTTTTCTATAAATGTTAATAAAATCTCTGTATTCTAACCGATTGTGCTAATTCTTTCACAGAGTGTTTAATATACATGACTAAACAGTATTATGTCACCGGTTTCGATTTTCCCCACTACCCAAAATCTTTCAAAAAATTTCGTTTTTGCGAGATTTATAACTATATAAATACGAATAAAATCTACAAATTCCGTGGGATTTGTCTAATTTCTTAAAACAAAGTGTTAAATTCGTGTGGAGTCACCTATATATAACAACACTTTCACGTTCGCATGTAGGGGAATATGGGTTTGTATGTGTAAATCGTCCAATTGTATAAATCGTCTTTTCTTGCGGTAGAAACACGATTTTTCTATGCACGTAAATAAAATCTCTGTATTCCAACCGATTGTGCTAATTCTTGCACAGAGTGTTTAATATACATGATTGAACAGTATTATATCACTGGTTTCGATTTTCCCTACAAACGAAAATCTTTAAAAAATTTCGTTTTTGCCAGATTTTTAACTACATAATTATGAATAAAATCTACAAATTCCGTGGGATTTGTCTAATTCCTTAAAAAAGTGTTAAATTCGTGTGGAATCACCTATATATATCAACAATTTCACGTTCGCATGCTGAGAAATGTATGGGTTTGTATGTATAAATCGTCCAATTGTAAAAATCGTCGTTTCTTGCGGTAAAAACACGATTTTTCTATAAATGTTAAGAAAATCTCTGTATTCCAACCGATTGTGCTAATTCTTTAACAGAGTGTTTAATATACATGACTAAAGAGTATTATATCACTGGTTTCGATTTTCCCCACTAACCAAAATCTTTCAAACAATTTCGTTTTTGCGAGATTTATAACTATATAAATATGAATAAAATCTACAAATTCCGTGGGATTTGTCTAATTTCTTAAAAAAGTGTTAAATTCGTGTGGAATCACCTATATATAACAACAATTTCACGTTCGCATGCAGGGGAATCTGGGTTCGTTTGTGTAATGCGTCCAATTGTAAAAATCGTCGTTTTTTGCGGTAAAAACACGATTTTTCTATAAACGTTAAAAAAATTCTCTGTATTCCAAGCGAATGTGTTAATTCTTGCACAGAGTGTTTGATATACATGATTGAACAGTATTATTTATCACTGGTTTCGATTTTCCCCACAAACGAAAATCTTTCAAAAAATTTCGTTTTTGCGAGATTTATAACTATATAAATATGAATAAAATCTACAAATTCCGTGGGATTTGTCTAATTTCTTAAAAAAGTGTTAAATTCGTGTGGAGTCACCTATATATAACAACAATTTCACGTTCGCATGCAGGGGAATATGGGTTTGTATGTGTAAATCGTCCAATTGTAAAAATCGTCGTTTCTTGCGGTAAAAACACGATATTTCTATAAATGTTAATAAAATCTATGTATGCCAACCGATTGTGCTAATTCTTTCACAGAGTGTTTAATATACATGACTAAACAGTATTATGTCACCGGTTCCGATTTTCCCCACTAACCAAATCTTTCAAAAAATTTCGTTTTTGCGAGATTTATAACTTTATAAATATGAATAAAATCTACAAATTCCGTGGGATTTGTCTAATTTTTTAAAAAAGTATTAAATTCGTGTGGAGTCACCTATATATAACAACAATTTCACGTTCGCAAGCAGGGGAATATGGGTTCGTTTGTGTAAAGCGTCCAATTGTATAAATCGTCGTTTCTTGCGGTAAAAACACGATTTTTCTATAAACGTTAATAAAATCTCTGTATTCCAACCGATTGTGCTAATTCTTGCACAGAGTGTTTAATATACATGATTGAACAGTATTATATCACTGGTTTCGATTTTCCCCACAAACGAATATCTTTAAAAAATTTCGTTTTTGCGAGATTTTTAACTACATAATTATGAATAAAATATACAAATGCCGTGGGATTTGTCTAATTTCATAAAAAAAGTGTTAAATTCGTGTGGAATCACCTATATATAACAACAATTTCACGTTCGCAAGCAGGAGAATATGGGTTCGTTTGTGCAAAGCGTCCAATTGTATAAATCGTCGTTTCTTGCGGTAAAAACACGATTTTTCTATAAACGTTAATAAAATCTCTGTATTCCAACCGATAGTGCTAATTCTTAAACAGAGTGTTTAATATACATGATTGAACAGTTTTATATCACTGGTTTAGATATTCCCCACAAACGAAAATCTTTAAAAAATTTCGTTTTAGCGAGATTTTTAACTACATAATTATGAACAAAAATCTACAAATTCCGTGGGATTTGTCTCATTTCTTAAAAAAGTGTTAAATTCGTGTGGAAACACCTATATATAACAACAATTTCACATTCGCATGCAGGGGAATGTGGGTTTGTATGTGTAAATCGTCCAATTGTAAAAATCGTCGTTTCTTGCGGTAAAAACACGATTTTTCTATAAATGTTAATAAAATCTCTGTATTCCAACCGATTGTGCTAATTCTTTCACAGAGTGTTTAATATACATGACTAAACAGTATTATGTCACCGGTTTCGATTTTCCCCACTAACCAAAATCTTTCAAAAAATTTCGGTTTTGCGAGATTTATAACTATATAAATATGAATAAAATCTAGAAATTCTGTGGGATTTGTCTAATTTCTTTAAAAAGTGTTAAATTCGAGTGGAGTCACCTATATATAACAACAATTTCACGTTCGCATGCAGGGGAATGTGGGTTTGTATGTGTAAATCGTCCAATTGTAAAAATCGTCGTTTCTTGCGGTAAAAACACGATTTTTCTATAAATGTTAATAAAATCTCTGTATTCCAACCGATTGTGCTAATTCTTTCACAGAGTGTTTAATATACATGACTAAACAGTATTATGTCACCGGTTTCGATTTTCCCCACTACCCAAAATCTTTCAAAAAATTTCGTTTTTGCGAGATTTATAACTATATAAATACGAATAAAATCTACAAATTCCGTGGGATTTGTCTAATTTCTTAAAACAAAGTGTTAAATTCGTGTGGAGTCACCTATATATAACAACACTTTCACGTTCGCATGTAGGGGAATATGGGTTTGTATGTGTAAATCGTCCAATTGTATAAATCGTCATTTCTTGCGATAGAAACACGATTTTTCTATGCACGTAAATAAAATCTCTGTATTCCAACCGATTGTGCTAATTCTTGCACAGAGTGTTTAATATACATGATTGAACAGTATTATATCACTGGTTTCGATTTTCCCTACAAACGAAAATCTTTAAAAAATTTCGTTTTTGCCAGATTTTTAACTACATAATTATGAATAAAATCTACAAATTCCGTGGGATTTGTCTAATTTCTTAAAAAAGTGTTAAATTCGTGTGGAATCACCTATATATATCAACAATTTCACGTTCGCATGCTGAGAAATGTATGGGTTTGTATGTATAAATCGTCCAATTGTAAAAATCGTCGTTTCTTGCGGTAAAAACACGATTTTTCTATAAATGTTAAGAAAATCTCTGTATTCCAACCGATTGTGCTAATTCTTTAACAGAGTGTTTAATATACATGACTAAAGAGTATTATATCACTGGTTTCGATTTTCCCCACTAACCAAAATCTTTCAAAAAATTTCGTTTTTGCAAGTTTTATAACTATATAAATATTAATAAAACCTACAAATTCCGTGGGATTTGTCTAATTTCTTAAAAAAGTGTTAAATTCGTGTGGAATCACCTATATATAACAACAATTTCACGTTCGCATGCAGGGGAATCTGGGTTCGTTTGTGTAATGCGTCCAATTGTAAAAATCGTCGTTTGTTGCGGTAAAAACACGATTTTTCTATAAACGTTAATAAAATCTCTGTATTCCAAGCGAATGTGTTAATTCTTGCACAGAGTGTTTGATATACATGATTGAACAGTATTTTATCACTGGTTTCGATTTTCCCCACAAACGAAAATCTTTCAAAAAATTTCGTTTTTGAGAGATTTATAACTATATAAATATGAATAAAATCTACAAATTCCGTGGGATTTGTCTAATTTCTTAAAAAAGTGTTAAATTCGTGTGGAGTCACCTATATATAACAACAATTTCACGTTCGCATGCAGGGGAATATGGGTTTGTATGTGTAAATCGTCCAATTGTAAAAATCGTCGTTTCTTGCGGTAAAAACACGATATTTCTATAAATGTTAATAAAATCTATGTATGCCAACCGATTGTGCTAATTCTTTCACAGAGTGTTTAATATACATCACTAAACAGTATTATGTCACCGGTTCCGATTTTCCCCACTAACCAAATCTTTCAAAAAATTTCGTTTTTGCGAGATTTATAACTTTATAAATATGAATAAAATCTACAAATTCCGTGGGATTTGTCTAATTTCTTAAAAAAGTATTAAATTCGGGTGGAGTCACCTATATATAACAACAATTTCACGTTCGCATGTAGGGGAATATGGGTTTGTATGTGTAAATCTTCCAATTGTATAAATCGTCATTTCTTGCGGTAGAAACACGATTTTTCTATGCACGTAAATAAAATCTCTGTATTGCAACCGATTGTGCTAATTCTTGCACAGAGTGTTTAATATACATGATTGAACAGTATTATATCACTGGTTTCGATTTTCCCTACAAACGAAAATCTTTAAAAAATTTCGTTTTTGCCAGATTTTTAACTACATAATTATGAATAAAATCTACAAATTCCGTGGGATTTGTCTAATTCCTTAAAAAAGTGTTAAATTCGTGTGGAATCACCTATATATATCAACAATTTCACGTTCGCATGCTGAGAAATGTATGGGATTGTATGTATAAATCGTCCAATTGTAAAAATCGTCGTTTCTTGCGGTAAAAACACGATTTTTCTATAGATGTTAAGAAAATCTCTGTATTCCAACCGATTGTGCTAATTCTTTAACAGAGTGTTTAATATACATGACTAAAGAGTATTATATCACTGGTTTCGATTTTCCCCACTGACCAAAATCTTTCAAAAAATTTCGTTTTTGCGAGATTTATAACTATATAAATATGAATAAAATCTACAAATTCCGTGGGATTTGTCTAATTTCTTAAAAAAGTGTTAAATTCGTGTGGAATCACCTATATATAACAACAATTTCACGTTCGCATGCAGGGGAATCTGGGTTGGTTTGTGTAATGCGTCCAATTGTAAAAATCGTCGTTTGTTGCGGTAAAAACACGATTTTTCTATAAACTTTAATAAAATCTCTGTATTCCAAGCGAATGTAATAATTCTTGCACAGAGTGTTTGATATACATGATTGAACAGTATTATTTATCACTGGTTTCGATTTTCCCCACAAACGAAAATCTTTAAAAAATTTCGTTTTTGCGAGATTTTTAACTACATAATTATGAATAAAATATACAAATGCCGTGGGATTTGTCTAATTTCATAAAAAAGTGTTAAATTCGTGTGGAATCACCTATATATAACAACAATTTCACGTTCGCAAGCAGGAGAATATGGGTTCGTTTGTGCAAAGCGTCCAATTGTATAAATCGTCGTTTCTTGCGGTAAAAACACGATTTTTCTATAAACGTTAATAAAATCTCTGTATTCCAACCGTTAGTGCTAATTCTTAAACAGAGTGTTTAATATACATGATTGAACAGTTTTATATCACTGGTTTAGATATTCCCCACAAACGAAAATCTTTAAAAAATTTCGTTTTAGCGAGATTTTTAACTACATAATTATGAACAAAAATCTACAAATTCCGTGGGATTTGTCTCATTTCTTAAAAAAGTGTTAAATTCGTGTGGGAACACCTATATATAACAACAATTTCACATTCGCATGCAGGGGAATGTGGGTTTGTATGTGTAAATCGTCCAATTGTAAAAATCGTCGTTTCTTGCGGTAAAAACACGATTTTTATATAAATGTTAATAAAATCTCTGTATTCCAACCGATTGTGCTAATTCTTTCACAGAGTGTTTAATATACATGACTAAACAGTATTATGTCACCGGTTTCGATTTTCCCCACTAACCTAAATCTTTCAAAAAATTTCGGTTTTGCGAGATTTATAACTATATAAATATGAATAAAATCTAGAAATTCCGTGGGATTTGTCTAATTTCTTTAAAAAGTGTTAAATTCGTGTGGAGTCACCTATATATAACAACAATTTCACGTTCGCATGCAGGGGAATGTGGGTTTGTATGTGTAAATCGTCCAATTGTAAAAATCGTCGTTTCTTGCGGTAAAAACACGATTTTTCTATAAACGTTAATAAAATCTCTGTATTCCAACCGATTGTGCTAATTCTTTCACAGAGTGTTTAATATACATGACTAAACAGTATTATGTCACCGGTTTCGATTTTCCCCACTACCCAAAATCTTTCAAAAAATTTCGTTTTTGCGAGATTTATAACTATATAAATACGAATAAAATCTACAAATTCCGTGGGATTTGTCTAATTTCTTAAAACAAAGTGTTAAATTCGTGTGGAGTCACCTATATATAACAACACTTTCACGTTCGCATGTAGGGGAATATGGGTTTGTATGTGTAAATCGTCCAATTGTATAAATCGTCATTTCTTGCGGTAGAAACACGATTTTTCTATGCACGTAAATAAAATCTCTGTATTCCAACCGATTGTGCTAATTCTTGCACAGAGTGTTTAATATACATGATTGAACAGTATTATATCACTGGTTTCGATTTTCCCTACAAACGAAAATCTTTAAAAAATTTCGTTTTTGCCAGATTTTTAACTACATAATTATGAATAAAATCTACAAATTCCGTGGGATTTGTCTAATTTCTTAAAAAAGTGTTAAATTCGTGTGGAATCACCTATATATATCAACAATTTCACGTTCGCATGCTGAGAAATGTATGGGTTTGTATGTATAAATCGTCCAATTGTAAAAATCGTCGTTTCTTGCGGTAAAAACACGTTTTTTCTATAAATGTTAAGAAAATCTCTGTATTCCAACCGATTGTGCTAATTCTTTAACAGAGTGTTTAATATACATGACTAAAGAGTATTATATCACTGGTTTCGATTTTCCCCACTAACCAAAATCTTTCAAAAAATTTCGTTTTTGCGAGATTTATAACTATATAAATATGAATAAAACCTACAAATTCCGTGGGATTTGTCTATTTTCTTAAAAAAGTGTTAAATTCGTGTGGAATCACCTATATATAACAACAATTTCACGTTCGCATGCAGGGGAATCTGGGTTCGTTTGTGTAATGCGTCCAATTGTAAAAATCGTCGTTTGTTGCGGTAAAAACACGATTTTTCTATAAACGTTAATAAAATCTCTGTATTCCAAGCGAATGTGTTAATTCTTGCACAGAGTGTTTGATATACATGATTGAACAGTATTTTATCACTGGTTTCGATTTTCCCCACAAACGAAAATCTTTCAAAAAATTTCGTTTTTGCGAGATTTATAACTATATAAATATGAATAAAATCTACAAATTCCGTGGGATTTGTCTAATTTCTTAAAAAAGTGTTAAATTCGTGTGGAGTCACCTATATATAACAACAATTTCACGTTCGCATGCAGGGGAATATGGGTTTGTATGTGTAAATCGTCCAATTGTAAAAATCGTCGTTTCTTGCGGTAAAAACACGATATTTCTATAAATGTTAATAAAATCTATGTATGCCAACCGATTGTGCTAATTCTTTCACAGAGTGTTTAATATACATCACTAAACAGTATTATGTCACCGGTTCCGATTTTCCCCACTAACCAAATCTTTCAAAAAATTTCGTTTTTGCGAGATTTATAACTTTATAAATATGAATAAAATCTACAAATTCCGTGGGATTTGTCTAATTTCTTAAAAAAGTATTAAATTCGTGTGGAGTCACCTATATATAACAACACTTTCAAGTTCGCATGTAGGGGAATATGGGTTTGTATGTGTAAATCGTCCAATTGTATAAATCGTCATTTCTTGCGGTAGAAACACGATTTTTCTATGCACGTAAATAAAATCTCTGTATTCCAACCGATTGTGCTAATTCTTGCACAGAGTGTTTAATATACATGATTGAACAGTATTATATCACTGGTTTCGATTTTCCCTACAAACGAAAATCTTTAAAAAATTTCGTTTTTGCCAGATTTTTAACTACATAATTATGAATAAAATCTACAAATTCCGTGGGATTTGTCTAATTCCTTAAAAAAGTGTTAAATTCGTGTGGAATCACCTATATATATCAACAATTTCACGATCGCATGCTGAGAAATGTATGGGTTTGTATGTATAAATCGTCCAATTGTAAAAATCGTCGTTTCTTGCGGTAAAAACACGATTTTTCTATAAATGTTAAGAAAATCTCTGTATTCCAACCGATTGTGCTAATTCTTTCACAGAGTGTTTAATATACATCACTAAAGAGTATTATATCACTGGTTTCGATTTTCCCCACTGACCAAAATCTTTCAAAAAATTTCGTTTTTGCGAGATTTATAACTATATAAATATGAATAAAATCTACAAATTCCGTGGGATTTGTCTAATTTCTTAAAAAAGTGTTAAATTCGTGTGGAATCACCTATATATAACAACAATTTCACGTTCGCATGCAGGGGAATCTGGGTTCGTTTGTGTAATGCGTCCAATTGTAAAAATCGTCGTTTGTTGCGGTAAAAACACGATTTTTCTATAAACGTTAATAAAATCTCTGTATTCCAAGCGAATGTAATAATTCTTGCACAGAGTGTTTGATATACATGATTGAACAGTATTATTTATCACTAGTTTCGATTTTCCCCACAAACGAAAATCTTTCAAAAAATTTCGTTTTTGCGAGATTTATAACTATATAAATATGAATAAAATCTACAAATTCCGTGGGATTTGTCTAATTTCTTAAAAAAGTGTTAAATTCGTGTGGAGTCACCTATATATAAAAACAATTTCACGTTCGCATGCAGGGGAATATGGGTTTGTATGTGTAAATCGTCCAATTGTAAAAATCGTCGTTTCTTGCGGTAAAAACACGATATTTCTATAAATGTTAATAAAATCTATGTATGCCAACCGATTGTGCTAATTCTTTCACAGAGTGTTTAATATACATGACAAAACAGTATTATGTCACCGGTTCCGATTTTCCCCACTAACCAAATCTTTCAAAAAATTTCGTTTTTGCGAGATTTTTAACTACATAATTATGAATAAAATATACAAATGCCGTGGGATTTGTCTAATTTCATAAAAAAGTGTTAAATTCGTGTGGAATCACCTATATATAACAACAATTTCACGTTCGCAAGCAGGAGAATATGGGTTCGTTTGTGCAAAGCGTCCAATTGTATAAATCGTCGTTTCTTGCGGTAAAAACACGATTTTTCTATAAACGTTAATAAAATCTCTGTATTCCAACCGATAGTGCTAATTCTTAAACAGAGTGTTTAATATACATGATTGAACAGTATTATATCACTGGTTTTGATATTCCCCACAAACGAAAATCTTTAAAAAATTTCGTTTTAGCGAGATTTTTAACTACATAATTATGAACAAAAATCTACAAATTCCGTGGGATTTGTCTCATTTCTTAAAAAAGTGTTAAATTCGTGTGGAAACACCTATATATAACAACAATTTCACGTTCGCATGCAGGGGAATGTGGGTTTGTATGTGTAAATCGTCCAATTGTAAAATCGTTTTTTCTTGCGGTAAAAACACGATTTTTCTATAAATGTTAATAAAATCTCTGTATTCCAACCGATTGTGCTAATTCTTTCACAGAGTGTTTAATATACATGACTAAACAGTATTATGTCACCGGTTTCGATTTTCCCCACTACCCAAAATCTTTCAAAAAATTTCGTTTTTGCGAGATTTATAACTATATAAATACGAATAAAATCTACAAATTCCGTGGGATTTGTCTAATTTTTTAAAACAAAGTGTTAAATTCGTGTGGAGTCACATATATATAACAACACTTTCACGTTCGCATGTAGGGGAATATGGGTTTGTATGTGTAAATCGTCCAATTGTATAAATCGTCATTTCTTGCGGTAGAAACACGATTTTTCTATGCACGTAAATAAAATCTCTGTATTCCAACCGATTGTGCTAATTCTTGCACAGAGTGTTTAATATACATGATTGAACAGTATTATATCACTGGTTTCGATTTTCCCTACAAACGAAAATCTTTAAAAAATTTCGTTTTTGCCAGATTTTTAACTACATAATTATGAATAAAATCTACAAATTCCGTGGGATTTGTCTAATTTCTTAAAAAAGTGTTAAATTCGTGTGGAATCACCTATATATATCAACAATTTCACGTTCGCATGCTGAGAAATGTATGGGTTTGTATGTATAAATCGTCCAATTGTAAAAATCGTCGTTTCTTGCGGTAAAAACACGATTTTTTTTATAAATGTTAAGAAAATCTCTGTATTCCAACCGATTGTGCTAATTCTTTAACAGAGTGTTTAATATACATGACTAAAGAGTATTATATCACTGGTTTCGATTTTCCCCACTAACCAAAATCTTTCAAAAAATTTCGTTTTTGCGAGATTTATAACTATATAAATATGAATAAAACCTACAAATTCCGTGGGATTTGTCTAATTTCTTAAAAAAGTGTTAAATTCGTGTGGAATCACCTATATATAACAACAATTTCACGTTCGCATGCAGGGGAATCTGGGTTCGTTTGTGTAATGCGTCCAATTGTAAAAATCGTCGTTTGTTGCGGTAAAAACACGATTTTTCTATAAACGTTAATAAAATCTCTGTATTCCAAGCGAATGTGTTAATTCTTGCACAGAGTGTTTGATATACATGATTGAACAGTATTTTATCACTGGTTTCGATTTTCCCCACAAACGAAAATCTTTCAAAAAATTTCGTTTTTGCGAGATTTATAACTATATAAATATGAATAAAATCTACAAATTCCGTGGGATTTGTCTAATTTCTTAAAAAAGTGTTAAATTCGTGTGGAGTCACCTATATATAACAACAATTTCACGTTCGCATGCAGGGGAATATGGGTTTGTATGTGTAAATCGTCCAATTGTAAAAATCGTCGTTTCTTGCGGTAAAAACACGATATTTCTATAAATGTTAATAAAATCTATGTATGCCAACCGATTGTGCTAATTCTTTCACAGAGTGTTTAATATACATGACTAAACAGTATTATGTCACCGGTTCCGATTTTCCCCACTAACCAAAATCTTTCAAAAAATTTCGGTTTTGCGAGATTTATAACTATATAAATATGAATAAAATCTAGAAATTCTGTGGGATTTGTCTAATTTCTTTAAAAAGTGTTAAATTCGTGTGGAGTCACCTATATATAACAACAATTTCACGTTCGCATGCAGGGGAATGTGGGTTTGTATGTGTAAATCGTCCAATTGTAAAAATCGTCGTTTCTTGCGGTAAAAACACGATTTTTCTATAAATGTTAATAAAATCTCTGTATTTCAACCGATTGTGCTAATTCTTTCACAGAGTGTTTAATATACATGACTAAACAGTATTATGTCACCGGTTTCGATTTTCCCCACTACCCAAAATCTTTCAAAAAATTTCGTTTTTGCGAGATTTATAACTATACAAATACGAATAAAATCTACAAATTCCGTGGGATTTGTCTAATTTCTTAAAACAAAGTGTTAAATTCGTGTGGAGTCACCTATATATAACAACACTTTCACGTTCGCATGTAGGGGAATATGGGTTTGTATGTGTAAATCGTCCAATTGTATAAATCGTCATTTCTTGCGGTAGAAACACGATTTTTCTATGCACGTAAATAAAATCTCTGTATTCCAACCGATTGTGCTAATTCTTGCACAGAGTGTTTAATATACATGATTGAACAGTATTATATCACTGGTTTCGATTTTCCCTACAAACGAAAATCTTTAAAAAATTTCGTTTTTGCCAGATTTTTAACTACATAATTATGAATAAAATCTACAAATTCCGTGGGATTTGTCTAATTTCTTAAAAAAGTGTTAAATTCGTGTGGAATCACCTATATATATCAACAATTTCACGTTCGCATGCTGAGAAATGTATGGGTTTGTATGTATAAATCGTCCAATTGTAAAAATCGTCGTTTCTTGCGGTAAAAACACGATTTTTCTATAAATGTTAAGAAAATCTCTGTATTCCAACCGATTGTGCTAATTCTTTAACAGAGTGTTTAATATACATGACTAAAGAGTATTATATCACTGGTTTCGATTTTCCCCACTAACCAAAATCTTTCAAAAAATTTCGTTTTTGCGAGATTTATAACTATATAAATATGAATAAAACCTACAAATTCCGTGGGATTTGTCTAATTTCTTAAAAAAGTGTTAAATTCGTGTGGAATCACCTATATATAACAACAATTTCACGTTCGCATGCAGGGGAATCTGGGTTCGTTTGTGTAATGCGTCCAATTGTAAAAATCGTCGTTTGTTGCGGTAAAAACACGATTTTTCTATAAACGTTAATAAAATCTCTGTATTCCAAGCGAATGTGTTAATTCTTGCACAGAGTGTTTGATATACATGATTGAACAGTATTTTATCACTGGTTTCGATTTTCCCCACAACCGAAAATCTTTCAAAAAATTTCGTTTTTGCGAGATTTATAACTATATAAATATGAATAAAATCTACAAATTCCGTGGGATTTGTCTAATTTCTTAAAAAAGTGTTAAATTCGTGTGGAGTCACCTATATATAACAACAATTTCACGTTCGCATGCAGGAGAATATGGGTTTGTATGTGTAAATCGTCCAATTGTAAAAATCGTCGTTTCTTGCGGTAAAAACACGATATTTCTATAAATGTTAATAAAATCTATGTATGCCAACCGATTGTGCTAATTCTTTCACAGAGTGTTTAATATACATCACTAAACAGTATTATGTCACCGGTTCCGATTTTCCCCACTAACCAAATCTTTCAAAAAATTTCGTTTTTGCGAGATTTATAACTTTATAAATATGAATAAAATCTACAATTCCGTGGGATTTGTCTAATTTCTTAAAAAAGTATTAAATTCGTGTGGAGTCACCTATATATAACAACACTTTCACGTTCGCATGTAGGGGAATATGGGTTTGTATGTGTAAATCGTCCAATTGAATAAATCGTCATTTCTTGCGGTAGAAACACGATTTTTCTATGCACGTAAATAAAATCTCTGTATTCCAACCGATTGTGCTAATTCTTGCACAGAGTGTTTAATATACATGATTGAACAGTATTATATCACTGGTTTCGATTTTCCCTACAAATGAAAATCTATAAAAAATTTCGTTTTTGCCAGATTTTTAACTACATAATTATGAATAAAATCTACAAATTCCGTGGGATTTGTCTAATTTCTTAAAAAGTGTTAAATTCGTGTGGAATCACCTATATATATCAACAATTTCACGTTCGCATGCTGAGAAATGTATGGGTTTGTATGTATAAATCGTCCAATTGTAAAAATCGTCGTTTCTTGCGGTAAAAACACGATTTTTCTATAAATGTTAAGAAAATCTCTGTATTCCAACCGATTGTGCTTATTCTTTAACAGAGTGTTTAATATACATGACTAAAGAGTATTATATCACTGGTTTCGATTTTCCCCACTGACCAAAATCTTTCAAAAAATTTCGTTTTTGCGAGATTTATAACTATATAAATATGAATAAAATCTACAAATTCCGTGGGATTTGTCTAATTTCTTAAAAAAGTGTTAAATTCGTGTGGAATCACCTATATATAACAACAATTTCACGTTCTCATGCAGGGGAATCTGGGTTCGTTTGTGTAATGCGTCCAATTGTAAAAATCGTCGTTTGTTGCGGTAAAAACACGATTTTTCTATAAACGTTAATAAAATCTCTGTATTCCAAGCGAATGTAATAATTCTTGCACAGAGTGTTTGATATACATGATTGAACAGTATTATTTATCACTGGTTTCGATTTTCCCCACAAACGAAAATCTTTCAAAAAATTTCGTTTTTGCGAGATTTATAACTATATAAATATGAATAAAATCTACAAATTCCGTGGGATTTGTCTAATTTCTTAAAAAAGTGTTAAATTCGTGTGGAGTCACCTATATATAAAAACAATTTCACGTTCGCATGCAGGGGAATATGGGTTTGTATGTGTAAATCGTCCAATTGTAAAAATCGTCGTTTCTTGCGGTAAAAACACGATATTTCTATAAATGTTAATAAAATCTATGTATGCCAACCGATTGTGCTAATTCTTTCACAGAGTGTTTAATATACATGACTAAACAGTATTATGTCACCGGTTCCGATTTTCCCCACTAACCAAATCTTTCAAAAAATTTCGTTTTTGCGAGATTTTTAACTACATAATTATGAATAAAATATACAAATGCCGTGGGATTTGTCTAATTTCATAAAAAAAGTGTTAAATTCGTGTGGAATCACCTATATATAACAACAATTTCACGTTCGCAAGCAGGAGAATATGGGTTCGTTTGTGCAAAGCGTCCAATTGTATAAATCGTCGTTTCTTGCGGTAAAAACACGATTTTTCTATAAACGTTAATAAAATCTCTGTATTCCAACCGATAGTGCTAATTCTTAAAAAGAGTGTTTAATATACATGATTGAACAGTATTATATCACTGGTTTTGATATTCCCCACAAACGAAAATCTTTAAAAAATTTCGTTTTAGCGAGATTTTTAACTACATAATTATGAACAAAAATCTACAAATTCCGTGGGATTTGTCTCATTTCTTAAAAAAGTGTTAAATTCGTGTGGAAACACCTATATATAACAACAATTTCACGTTCGCATGCAGGGGAATGTGGGTTTGTATGTGTAAATCGTCCAATTGTAAAAATCGTCGTTTCTTGCGGTAAAAACACGATTTTTCTATAAATGTTAATAAAATCTCTGTATTCCAACCGATTGTGCTAATTCTTTCACAGAGTGTTTAATATACATGACTAAACAGTATTATGTCACCGGTTTCGATTTTCCCCACTACCCAAAATCTTTCAAAAAATTTCGTTTTTGCGAGATTTATAACTATATAAATACGAATAAAATCTACAAATTCCGTGGGATTTGTCTAATTTCTTAAAACAAAGTGTTAAATTCGTGTGGAGTCACCTATATATAACAACACTTTCACGTTCGCATGTAGGGGAATATGGGTTTGTATGTGTAAATCGTCCAATTGTATAAATCGTCATTTCTTGCGGTAGAAACACGATTTTTCTATGCACGTAAATAAAATCTCTGTATTCCAACCGATTGTGCTAATTCTTGCACAGAGTGTTTAATATACATGATTGAACAGTATTATATCACTGGTTTCGATTTTCCCTACAAACGAAAATCTTTAAAAAATTTCGTTTTTGCCAGATTTTTAACTACATAATTATGAATAAAATCTACAAATTCCGTGGGATTTGTCTAATTTCTTAAAAAAGTGTTAAATTCGTGTGGAATCACCTATATATATCAACAATTTCACGTTCGCATGCTGAGAAATGTATGGGTTTGTATGTATAAATCGTCCAATTGTAAAAATCGTCGTTTCTTGCGGTAAAACACGATTTTCTATATATGTTAAGAAAATCTCTGTATTCCAAGCGAATGTGTTAATTCTTGCACAGAGTGTTTGATATACATGATTGAACAGTATTTTATCACTGGTTTCGATTTTCCCCACAAACGAAAATCTTTCAAAAAATTTCGTTTTTGCGAGATTTATAACTATATAAATATGAATAAAATCTACAAATTCCGTGGGATTTGTCTAATTTCTTAAAAAAGTGTTAAATTCGTGTGGAGTCACCTATATATAACAACAATTTCACGTTCGCATGCAGGGAATATGGGTTTGTATGTGTAAATCGTCCAATTGTAAAAATCGTCGTTTCTTGCGGTAAAAACACGATATTTCTATAAATGTTAATAAAATCTATGTATGCCAACCGATTGTGCTAATTCTTTCACAGAGTGTTTAATATACATGACTAAACAGTATTATGTCACCGGTTCCGATTTTCCCCACTAACCAAATCTTTCAAAAAATTTCGTTTTTGCGAGATTTATAACTTTATAAATATGAATAAAATCAACAAATTCCGTGGGATTTGTCTAATTTCTTAAAAAAGTATTAAATTCGTGTGAAGTCACCTATATATAACAACAATTTCACGTTCGCAAGCAGGGGAATATGGGTTCGTTTGTGTAAAGCGTCCAATTGTTTAAATCGTCGTTTCTTGCTGTAAAAACACGATTTTTCTATAAACGTTAATAAAATCTCTGTATTCCAACCGATTGTGCTAATTCTTGCACAGAGTGTTTAATATACATGATTGAACAGTATTATATCACTGGTTTCGATTTTCCCCACAAACGAAAATCTTTAAAAAATTTCGTTTTTGCGAGATTTTTAACTACATAATTATGAATAAAATATACAAATGCCGTGGGATTTGTCTAATTTCATAAAAAAGTGTTAAATTCGTGTGAATCACCTATATATAACAACAATTTCACGTTCGCAAGCAGGAGAATATGGTTTCGTTTGTGCAAAGCGTCCAATTGTATAAATCGTCGTTTCTTGCGGTAAAAACACGATTTTTCTATAAACGTTAATAAAATCTCTGTATTCCAACCGATAGTGCTAATTCTTAAACACAGTGTTTAATATACATGATTGAACAGTATTATATCACTGGTTTTGATATTCCCCACAAACGAAAATCTTTAAAAAATTTCGTTTTAGCGAGATTTTTAACTACATAATTATGAACAAAAATCTACAAATTCCGTGGGATTTGTCTCATTTCTTAAAAAAGTGTTAAATTCGTGTGGAAACACCTATATATAACAACAATTTCACGTTCGCATGCAGGGGAATGTGGGTTTGTATGTGTAAATCGTCCAATTGTAAAAATCGTCGTTTCTTGCGGTAAAAACACGATTTTTCTATAAATGTTAATAAAATCTCTGTATTCCAACCGATTGTGCTAATTCTTTCACAGAGTGTTTAATATACATGACTAAACAGTATTATGTCACCGGTTTCGATTTTCCCCACTAACCAAAATCTTTCAAAAAATTTCGGTTTTGCGAGATTTATAACTATATAAATATGAATAAAATCTAGAAATTCTGTGGGATTTGTCTAATTTCTTTAAAAAGTGTTAAATTCGTGTGGGGTCACCTATATATAACAACAATTTCACGTTCGCATGCAGGGGAATGTGGGTTTGTATGTGTAAATCGTCCAATTGTAAAAATCGTCGTTTCTTGCGGTAATAACACGATTTTTCTATAAATGTTAATAAAATCTCTGTATTCCAACCGATTGTGATAATTCTTTCACAGAGTGTTTAATATACATGACTAAACAGTATTATGTCACCGGTTTCGATTTTCCCACTACCCAAAATCTTTCAAAAAATTTCGTTTTTGCGAGATTTATAACTATATAAATACGAATAAAATCTACAAATTCCGTGGGATTTGTCTAATTTCTTAAAACAAAGTGTTAAATTCGTGTGGAGTCACCTATATATAACAACACTTTCACGTTCGCATGTAGGGGAATATGGGTTTGTATGTGTAAATCGTCCAATTGTATAAATCGTCATTTCTTGCGGTAGAAACACGATTTTTCTATGCACGTAAATAAAATCTCTGTATTCCAACCGATTGTGCTAATTCTTGCACAGAGTGTTTAATATACATGATTGAACAGTATTATATCACTGGTTTCGATTTTCCCTACAAACGAAAATCTTTAAAAAATTTCGTTTTTGCCAGATTTTTAACTACATAATTATGAATAAAATCTACAAATTCCGTGGGATTTGTCTAATTTCTTAAAAAAGTGTTAAATTCGTGTGGAATCACCTATATATATCAACAATTTCACGTTCGCATGCTGAGAAATGTATGGGTTTGTATGTATAAATCGTCCAATTGTAAAAATCGTCGTTTCTTGCGGTAAAAACACGATTTTTCTATAAATGTTAAGAAAATCTCTGTATTCCAACCGATTGTGCTAATTCTTTAACAGAGTGTTTAATATACATGACTAAAGAGTATTATATCACTGGTTTCGATTTTCCCCACTAACCAAAATCTTTCAAAAAATTTCGTTTTTGCGAGATTTATAACTATATAAATATGAATAAAATCTACAAATTCCGTGGGATTTGTCTAATTTCTTAAAAAGTGTTAAATTCGTGTTGAATCACCTATATATAACAACAATTTCACGTTCGCATGCAGGGGAATCTGGGTTCGTTTGTGTAATGCGTCCAATTGTAAAAATCGTCGTTTGTTGCGGTAAAAACACGATTTTTCTATAAACGCAAATAAAATCTCTGTATTCCAAGCGAATGTGTTAATTCTTGCACAGAGTGTTTGATATACATGATTGAACAGTATTTTATCACTGGTTTCGATTTTCCCCACAAACGAAAATCTTTCAAAAAATTTCGCTTTTGCGAGATTTATAACTATATAAATATGAATAAAATCTAGAAATTCTGTGGGATTTGTCTAATTTCTTAAAAAAGTGTTAAATTCGTGTGGAGTCACCTATATATAACAACAATTTCACGTTTGCATGAGCCACCGGCGTGGCTCAATCGGTTAAGGCGCTTGCCTGGCGGTCTGAAGTTGCGTTCGGGCGCGGGTTCGATCCCAGCTTGGGCTGATTACCTGGTTGGGTTTTTTCCGAGGTTTTCCCCAACCGTAATGTGAATGCAAGGTAATCTATGGCGAATCCTCGGCCTCATCTCGCCAAATATCATCTCGCGATCACCAATCTCATCGACGCTAAATTATCTAGTAGTTGACACAGCGTCGTTAAATAACCAACTAAAAATAAAAACGTTCGCATGCAGGGGAATGTGGGTTTGTATGTGTAAATCGTCCAATTGTAAAAATCGTTTTTCTTGCGGTAATAACACGATTTTTCTATAATTGTTAATACAATCTCTGTATTCCAACCGATTGTGCTAATTCTTTCACAGAGTGTTTAATATACATGACTAAACAGTATTATGTCACCGGTTCCGATTTTCCCCACAAACGAAAATCTTTCAAAAAATTTCGTTTTTGCGAGTTTTATAACTATATAAATATGAATAAAATCTACAAATTCCGTGGGATTTGTCTAATTTCTTAAAAAAGTGTTAAATTCGTGTGGAATCACCTATATACAACAACAATTTCACGTTCGCATACAGGGAATCTGGGTTCGTTTGTGTAAAGCGTCCAATTGTAAAAATCGTCGTTTCTTGCGGTAAAAACACGATTTTTCTATAAACGTTAATAAAATCTCTGTATTCCAAGCGAATGTGCTAATTCTTGCACAGAGTGTTTAATATACATGATTGAACAGTATTATATCACTGGTTTCGATTTTCCCCACAAACGAAAATCTTTCAAAAAATTTCGTTTTTGCGAGATTTATAACTATATAAATATGAATAAAATCTACAAATTCCGTGGGATTTGTCTAATTTCTTAAAAAAGTGTTAAATTCGTGTGGAGTCACCTATATATAACAACAATTTCACGTTCGCATGCAGGGGAATATGGGTTTGTATGTGTAAATCGTCCAATTGTAAAAATCGTCGTTTCTTGCGGTAAAAACACGATATTTCTATAAATGTTAATAAAATCTATGTATGCCAACCGATTGTGCTAATTCTTTCACAGAATGTTTAATATACATGACTAAACAGTATTATGTCACCGGTTCCGATTTTCCCCACTAACCAAATCTTTCAAAAAATTTCGTTTTTGCGAGATTTATAACTTTATAAATATGAATAAAATCTACAAATTCCGTGGGATTTGTCTAATTTCTTAAAAAAGTATTAAATTCGTGTGGAGTCACCTATATATAACAACAATTTCACGTTCACAAGCAGGGGAATGTGGGTTCGTTTGTGTAAAGCGTCCAATTGTATAAATCGTCGTTTCTTGCGATAAAAACACGATTTTTCTATAAACGTTAATAAAATCTCTGTATTCCAACCGATTGTGCTAATTCTTGCACAGAGTGTTTAATATACATGATTGAACAGTATTATATCACTGGTTTCGATTTTCCCCACAAACGAAAATCTTTAAAAAATTTCGTTTTTGCGAGATTTTTAACTACATAATTATGAATAAAATATACAAATGCCGTGGGATTTGTCTAATTTCATAAAAAAGTGTTAAATTCGTGTGGAATCACCTATATATAACAACAATTTCACGTTCGTAAGCAGGAGAATATGGGTTCGTTTGTGCAAAGCGTCCAATTGTATAAATCGTCGTTTCTTGCGGTAAAAACACGATTTTTCTATAAACGTTAATAAAATCTCTGTATTCCAACCGATTGTGCTAATTCTTAAACAGAGTGTTTAATATACATGATTGAACAGTATTATATCACTGGTTTTGATATTCCCCACAAACGAAAATCTTTAAAAAATTTCGTTTTAGCGAGATTTTTAACTACATAATTATGAACAAAAATCTACAAATTCCGTGGGATTTGTCTCATTTCTTAAAAAAGTGTTAATTCGTGTGGGAACACCTATATATAACAACAATTTCACGTTCGCATGCAGGGGAATGTGGGTTTGTATGTGTAAATCGTCCAATTGTAAAAATCGTCGTTTCTTGCGGTAAAAACACGATTTTTCTATAAATGTTAATAAAATCTCTGTATTCCAACCGATTGTGCTAATTCTTTCACAGAGTGTTTAATATACATGACTAAACAGTATTATGTCACCGGTTTCGATTTTCCCCACTAACCAAAATCTTTCAAAAAATTTCGTTTTTGCGAGATTTATAACTATATAAATATGAATAAAATCTAGAAATTCTGTGGGATTTGTCTAATTTCTTTAAAAAGTGTTAAATTCGTGTGGAGTCACCTATATATAACAACAATTTCACGTTCGCATGCAGGGGAATGTGGGTTTGTATGTGTATATCGTCCAATTGTAAAAATCGTCGTTTCTTGCGGTAATAACACGATTTTTCTATAAATGTTAATAAAATCTCTGTATTCTAACCGATTGTGCTAATTCTTTCACAGAGTGTTTAATATACATGACTAAACAGTATTATGTCACCGGTTTCGATTTTCCCCACTACCCAAAATCTTTCAAAAAATTTCGTTTTTGCGAGATTTATAACTATATAAATACGAATAAAATCTACAAATTCCGTGGGATTTGTCTAATTTCTTAAAACAAAGTGTTAAATTCGTGTGGAGTCACCTATATATAACAACACTTTCACGTTCGCATGTAGGGGAATATGGGTTTGTATGTGTAAATCGTCCAATTGTATAAATCGTCTTTTCTTGCGGTAGAAACACGATTTTTCTATGCACGTAAATAAAATCTCTGTATTCCAACCGATTGTGCTAATTCTTGCACAGAGTGTTTAATATACATGATTGAACAGTATTATATCACTGGTTTCGATTTTCCCTACAAACGAAAATCTTTAAAAAATTTCGTTTTTGCCAGATTTTTAACTACATAATTATGAATAAAATCTACAAATTCCGTGGGATTTGTCTAATTTCTTAAAAAAGTGTTAAATTCGTGTGGAATCACCTATATATATCAACAATTTCACGTTCGCATGCTGAGAAATGTATGGGTTTGTATGTATAAATCGTCCAATTGTAAAAATCGTCGTTTCTTGCGGTAAAAACACGATTTTTTTTATAAATGTTAAGAAAATCTCTGTATTCCAACCGATTGTGCTAATTCTTTAACAGAGTGTTTAATATACATGACTAAAGAGTATTATATCACTGGTTTCGATTTTCCCCACTAACCAAAATCTTTCAAAAAATTTCGTTTTTGCGAGATTTATAACTATATAAATATGAATAAAATCTACAAATTCCGTGGGATTTGTCTAATTTCTTAAAAAAGTGTTAAATTCGTGTGGAATCACCTATATATAACAACAATTTCACGTTCGCATGCAGGGGAATCTGGGTTCGTTTGTGTAATGCGTCCAATTGTAAAAATCGTCGTTTTTTGCGGTAAAAACACGATTTTTCTATAAACGTTAAAAAAATTCTCTGTATTCCAAGCGAATGTGTTAATTCTTGCACAGAGTGTTTGATATACATGATTGAACAGTATTATTTATCACTGGTTTCGATTTTCCCCACAAACGAAAATCTTTCAAAAAATTTCGTTTTTGCGAGATTTATAACTATATAAATATGAATAAAATCTACAAATTCCGTGGGATTTGTCTAATTTCTTAAAAAAGTGTTAAATTCGTGTGGAGTCACCTATATATAAAAACAATTTCACGTTCGCATGCAGGGGAATATGGGTTTGTATGTGTAAATCGTCCAATTGTAAAAATCGTCGTTTCTTGCGGTAAAAACACGATATTTCTATAAATGTTAATAAAATCTATGTATGCCAACCGATTGTGCTAATTCTTTCACAGAGTGTTTAATATACATGACTAAACAGTATTATGTCACCGGTTCCGATTTTCCCCACTAACCAAATCTTTCAAAAAATTTCGTTTTTGCGAGATTTATAACTTTATAAATATGAATAAAATCTACAAATTCCGTGGGATTTGTCTAATTTTTTAAAAAAGTATTAAATTCGTGTGGAGTCACCTATATATAACAACAATTTCACGTTCGCAAGCAGGGGAATATGGGTTCGTTTGTGTAAAGCGTCCAATTGTATAAATCGTCGTTTCTTGCGGTAAAAACACGATTTTTCTATAAACGTTAATAAAATCTCTGTATTCCAACCGATTGTGCTAATTCTTGCACAGAGTGTTTAATATACATGATTGAACAGTATTATATCACTGGTTTCGATTTTCCCCACAAACGAATATCTTTAAAAAATTTCGTTTTTGCGAGATTTTTAACTACATAATTATGAATAAAATATACAAATGCCGTGGGATTTGTCTAATTTCATAAAAAAAGTGTTAAATTCGTGTGGAATCACCTATATATAACAACAATTTCACGTTCGCAAGCAGGAGAATATGGGTTCGTTTGTGCAAAGCGTCCAATTGTATAAATCGTCGTTTCTTGCGGTAAAAACACGATTTTTCTATAAACGTTAATAAAATCTCTGTATTCCAACCGATAGTGCTAATTCTTAAACAGAGTGTTTAATATACATGATTGAACAGTTTTATATCACTGGTTTAGGTATTCCCCACAAACGAAAATCTTTAAAAAATTTCGTTTTAGCGAGATTTTTAACTACATAATTATGAACAAAAATCTACAAATTCCGTGGGATTTGTCTCATTTCTTAAAAAAGTGTTAAATTCGTGTGGAAACACCTATATATAACAACAATTTCACATTCGCATGCAGGGGAATGTGGGTTTGTATGTGTAAATCGTCCAATTGTAAAAATCGTCGTTTCTTGCGGTAAAAACACGATTTTTCTATAAATGTTAATAAAATCTCTGTATTCCAACCGATTGTGCTAATTCTTTCACAGAGTGTTTAATATACATGACTAAACAGTATTATGTCACCGGTTTCGATTTTCCCCACTAACCAAAATCTTTCAAAAAATTTCGGTTTTGCGAGATTTATAACTATATAAATATGAATAAAATCTAGAAATTCTGTGGGATTTGTCTAATTTCTTTAAAAAGTGTTAAATTCGTGTGGAGTCACCTATATATAACAACAATTTCACGTTCGCATGCAGGGGAATGTGGGTTTGTATGTGTAAATCGTCCAATTGTAAAAATCGTCGTTTCTTGCGGTAAAAACACGATTTTTCTATAAATGTTAATAAAATCTCTGTATTCCAACCGATTGTGCTAATTCTTTCACAGAGTGTTTAATATACATGACTAAACAGTATTATGTCACCGGTTTCGATTTTCCCCACTACCCAAAATCTTTCAAAAAATTTCGTTTTTGCGAGATTTATAACTATATAAATACGAATAAAATCTACAAATTCCGTGGGATTTGTCTAATTTCTTAAAACAAAGTGTTAAATTCGTGTGGAGTCACCTATATATAACAACACTTTCACGTTCGCATGTAGGGGAATATGGGTTTGTATGTGTAAATCGTCCAATTGTATAAATCGTCATTTCTTGCGATAGAAACACGATTTTTCTATGCACGTAAATAAAATCTCTGTATTCCAACCGATTGTGCTAATTCTTGCACAGAGTGTTTAATATACATGATTGAACAGTATTATATCACTGGTTTCGATTTTCCCTACAAACGAAAATCTTTAAAAAATTTCGTTTTTGCCAGATTTTTAACTACATAATTATGAATAAAATCTACAAATTCCGTGGGATTTGTCTAATTTCTTAAAAAAGTGTTAAATTCGTGTGGAATCACCTATATATATCAACAATTTCACGTTCGCATGCTGAGAAATGTATGGGTTTGTATGTATAAATCGTCCAATTGTAAAAATCGTCGTTTCTTGCGGTAAAAACACGATTTTTCTATAAATGTTAAGAAAATCTCTGTATTCCAACCGATTGTGCTAATTCTTTAACAGAGTGTTTAATATACATGACTAAAGAGTATTATATCACTGGTTTCGATTTTCCCCACTAACCAAAATCTTTCAAAAAATTTCGTTTTTGCGAGTTTTATAACTATATAAATATTAATAAAACCTACAAATTCCGTGGGATTTGTCTAATTTCTTAAAAAAGTGTTAAATTCGTGTGGAATCACCTATATATAACAACAATTTCACGTTCGCATGCAGGGGAATCTGGGTTCGTTTGTGTAATGCGTCCAATTGTAAAAATCGTCGTTTGTTGCGGTAAAAACACGATTTTTCTATAAACGTTAATAAAATCTCTGTATTCCAAGCGAATGTGTTAATTCTTGCACAGAGTGTTTGATATACATGATTGAACAGTATTTTATCACTGGTTTCGATTTTCCCCACAAACGAAAATCTTTCAAAAAATTTCGTTTTTGAGAGATTTATAACTATATAAATATGAATAAAATCTACAAATTCCGTGGGATTTGTCTAATTTCTTAAAAAAGTGTTAAATTCGTGTGGAGTCACCTATATATAACAACAATTTCACGTTCGCATGCAGGGGAATATGGGTTTGTATGTGTAAATCGTCCAATTGTAAAAATCGTCGTTTCTTGCGGTAAAAACACGATATTTCTATAAATGTTAATAAAATCTATGTATGCCAACCGATTGTGCTAATTCTTTCACAGAGTGTTTAATATACATCACTAAACAGTATTATGTCACCGGTTCCGATTTTCCCCACTAACCAAATCTTTCAAAAAATTTCGTTTTTGCGAGATTTATAACTTTATAAATATGAATAAAATCTACAAATTCCGTGGGATTTGTCTAATTTCTTAAAAAAGTATTAAATTCGGGTGGAGTCACCTATATATAACAACAATTTCACGTTCGCATGTAGGGGAATATGGGTTTGTATGTGTAAATCTTCCAATTGTATAAATCGTCATTTCTTGCGGTAGAAACACGATTTTTCTATGCACGTAAATAAAATCTCTGTATTGCAACCGATTGTGCTAATTCTTGCACAGAGTGTTTAATATACATGATTGAACAGTATTATATCACTGGTTTCGATTTTCCCTACAAACGAAAATCTTTAAAAAATTTCGTTTTTGCCAGATTTTTAACTACATAATTATGAATAAAATCTACAAATTCCGTGGGATTTGTCTAATTCCTTAAAAAAGTGTTAAATTCGTGTGGAATCACCTATATATATCAACAATTTCACGTTCGCATGCTGAGAAATGTATGGGATTGTATGTATAAATCGTCCAATTGTAAAAATCGTCGTTTCTTGCGGTAAAAACACGATTTTTCTATAGATGTTAAGAAAATCTCTGTATTCCAACCGATTGTGCTAATTCTTTAACAGAGTGTTTAATATACATGACTAAAGAGTATTATATCACTGGTTTCGATTTTCCCCACTGACCAAAATCTTTCAAAAAATTTCGTTTTTGCGAGATTTATAACTATATAAATATGAATAAAATCTACAAATTCCGTGGGATTTGTCTAATTTCTTAAAAAAGTGTTAAATTCGTGTGGAATCACCTATATATAACAACAATTTCACGTTCGCATGCAGGGGAATCTGGGTTGGTTTGTGTAATGCGTCCAATTGTAAAAATCGTCGTTTGTTGCGGTAAAAACACGATTTTTCTATAAACGTTAATAAAATCTCTGTATTCCAAGCGAATGTAATAATTCTTGCACAGAGTGTTTGATATACATGATTGAACAGTATTATTTATCACTGGTTTCGATTTTCCCCACAAACGAAAATCTTTAAAAAATTTCGTTTTTGCGAGATTTTTAACTACATAATTATGAATAAAATATACAAATGCCGTGGGATTTGTCTAATTTCATAAAAAAGTGTTAAATTCGTGTGGAATCACCTATATATAACAACAATTTCACGTTCGCAAGCAGGAGAATATGGGTTCGTTTGTGCAAAGCGTCCAATTGTATAAATCGTCGTTTCTTGCGGTAAAAACACGATTTTTCTATAAACGTTAATAAAATCTCTGTATTCCAACCGTTAGTGCTAATTCTTAAACAGAGTGTTTAATATACATGATTGAACAGTTTTATATCACTGGTTTAGATATTCCCCACAAACGAAAATCTTTAAAAAATTTCGTTTTAGCGAGATTTTTAACTACATAATTATGAACAAAAATCTACAAATTCCGTGGGATTTGTCTCATTTCTTAAAAAAGTGTTAAATTCGTGTGGGAACACCTATATATAACAACAATTTCACATTCGCATGCAGGGGAATGTGGGTTTGTATGTGTAAATCGTCCAATTGTAAAAATCGTCGTTTCTTGCGGTAAAAACACGATTTTTCTATAAATGTTAATAAAATCTCTGTATTCCAACCGATTGTGCTAATTCTTTCACAGAGTGTTTAATATACATGACTAAACAGTATTATGTCACCGGTTTCGATTTTCCCCACTAACCAAAATCTTTCAAAAAATTTCGGTTTTGCGAGATTTATAACTATATAAATATGAATAAAATCTAGAAATTCTGTGGGATTTGTCTAATTTCTTTAAAAAGTGTTAAATTCGTGTGGAGTCACCTATATATAACAACAATTTCACGTTCGCATGCAGGGGAATGTGGGTTTGTATGTGTAAATCGTCCAATTGTAAAAATCGTCGTTTCTTGCGGTAAAAACACGATTTTTCTATAAACGTTAATAAAATCTCTGTATTCCAACCGATTGTGCTAATTCTTTCACAGAGTGTTTAATATACATGACTAAACAGTATTATGTCACCGGTTTCGATTTTCCCCACTACCCAAAATCTTTCAAAAAATTTCGTTTTTGCGAGATTTATAACTATATAAATACGAATAAAATCTACAAATTCCGTGGGATTTGTCTAATTTCTTAAAACAAAGTGTTAAATTCGTGTGGAGTCACCTATATATAACAACACTTTCACGTTCGCATGTAGGGGAATATGGGTTTGTATGTGTAAATCGTCCAATTGTATAAATCGTCATTTCTTGCGGTAGAAACACGATTTTTCTATGCACGTAAATAAAATCTCTGTATTCCAACCGATTGTGCTAATTCTTGCACAGAGTGTTTAATATACATCACTAAAGAGTATTATATCACTGGTTTCGATTTTCCCCACTGACCAAAATCTTTCAAAAAATTTCGTTTTTGCGAGATTTATAACTATATAAATATGAATAAAATCTACAAATTCCGTGGGATTTGTCTAATTTCTTAAAAAAGTGTTAAATTCGTGTGGAATCACCTATATATAACAACAATTTCACGTTCGCATGCAGGGGAATCTGGGTTCGTTTGTGTAATGCGTCCAATTGTAAAAATCGTCGTTTGTTGCGGTAAAAACACGATTTTTCTATAAACGTTAATAAAATCTCTGTATTCCAAGCGAATGTAATAATTCTTGCACAGAGTGTTTGATATACATGATTGAACAGTATTATTTATCACTAGTTTCGATTTTCCCCACAAACGAAAATCTTTCAAAAAATTTCGTTTTTGCGAGATTTATAACTATATAAATATGAATAAAATCTACAAATTCCGTGGGATTTGTCTAATTTCTTAAAAAAGTGTTAAATTCGTGTGGAGTCACCTATATATAAAAACAATTTCACGTTCGCATGCAGGGGAATATGGGTTTGTATGTGTAAATCGTCCAATTGTAAAAATCGTCGTTTCTTGCGGTAAAAACACGATATTTCTATAAATGTTAATAAAATCTATGTATGCCAACCGATTGTGCTAATTCTTTCACAGAGTGTTTAATATACATGACTAAACAGTATTATGTCACCGGTTCCGATTTTCCCCACTAACCAAATCTTTCAAAAAATTTCGTTTTTGCGAGATTTTTAACTACATAATTATGAATAAAATATACAAATGCCGTGGGATTTGTCTAATTTCATAAAAAAGTGTTAAATTCGTGTGGAATCACCTATATATAACAACAATTTCACGTTCGCAAGCAGGAGAATATGGGTTCGTTTGTGCAAAGCGTCCAATTGTATAAATCGTCGTTTCTTGCGGTAAAAACACGATTTTTCTATAAACGTTAATAAAATCTCTGTATTCCAACCGATAGTGCTAATTCTTAAACAGAGTGTTTAATATACATGATTGAACAGTATTATATCACTGGTTTTGATATTCCCCACAAACGAAAATCTTTAAAAAATTTCGTTTTAGCGAGATTTTTAACTACATAATTATGAACAAAAATCTACAAATTCCGTGGGATTTGTCTCATTTCTTAAAAAAGTGTTAAATTCGTGTGGAAACACCTATATATAACAACAATTTCACGTTCGCATGCAGGGGAATGTGGGTTTGTATGTGTAAATCGTCCAATTGTAAAAATCGTCGTTTCTTGCGGTAAAAACACGATTTTTCTATAAATGTTAATAAAATCTCTGTATTCCAACCGATTGTGCTAATTCTTTCACAGAGTGTTTAATATACATGACTAAACAGTATTATGTCACCGGTTTCGATTTTCCCCACTACCCAAAATCTTTCAAAAAATTTCGTTTTTGCGAGATTTATAACTATATAAATACGAATAAAATCTACAAATTCCGTGGGATTTGTCTAATTTCTTAAAACAAAGTGTTAAATTCGTGTGGAGTCACCTATATATAACAACACTTTCACGTTCGCATGTAGGGGAATATGGGTTTGTATGTGTAAATCGTCCAATTGTATAAATCGTCATTTCTTGCGGTAGAAACACGATTTTTCTATGCACGTAAATAAAATCTCTGTATTCCAACCGATTGTGCTAATTCTTGCACAGAGTGTTTAATATACATGATTGAACAGTATTATATCACTGGTTTCGATTTTCCCTACAAACGAAAATCTTTAAAAAATTTCGTTTTTGCCAGATTTTTAACTACATAATTATGAATAAAATCTACAAATTCCGTGGGATTTGTCTAATTTCTTAAAAAAGTGTTAAATTCGTGTGGAATCACCTATATATATCAACAATTTCACGTTCGCATGCTGAGAAATGTATGGGTTTGTATGTATAAATCGTCCAATTGTAAAAATCGTCGTTTCTTGCGGTAAAAACACGATTTTTTTATAAATGTTAAGAAAATCTCTGTATTCCAACCGATTGTGCTAATTCTTTAACAGAGTGTTTAATATACATGACTAAAGAGTATTATATCACTGGTTTCGATTTTCCCCACTAACCAAAATCTTTCAAAAAATTTCGTTTTTGCGAGATTTATAACTATATAAATATGAATAAAACCTACAAATTCCGTGGGATTTGTCTAATTTCTTAAAAAAGTGTTAAATTCGTGTGGAATCACCTATATATAACAACAATTTCACGTTCGCATGCAGGGGAATCTGGGTTCGTTTGTGTAATGCGTCCAATTGTAAAAATCGTCGTTTGTTGCGGTAAAAACACGATTTTTCTATAAACGTTAATAAAATCTCTGTATTCCAAGCGAATGTGTTAATTCTTGCACAGAGTGTTTGATATACATGATTGAACAGTATTTTATCACTGGTTTCGATTTTCCCCACAAACGAAAATCTTTCAAAAAATTTCGTTTTTGCGAGATTTATAACTATATAAATATGAATAAAATCTACAAATTCCGTGGGATTTGTCTCATTTCTTAAAAAAGTGTTAAATTCGTGTGGAGTCACCTATATATAACAACAATTTCACGTTCGCATGCAGGGGAATATGGGTTTGTATGTGTAAATCGTCCAATTGTAAAAATCGTCGTTTCTTGCGGTAAAAACACGATATTTCTATAAATGTTAATAAAATCTATGTATGCCAACCGATTGTGCTAATTCTTTCACAGAGTGTTTAATATACATGACTAAACAGTATTATGTCACCGGTTCCGATTTTCCCCACTAACCAAAATCTTTCAAAAAATTTCGGTTTTGCGAGA